>NW_027223755.1:41385568-41548068 GCF_028538775.1 Myotis yumanensis
CTGGTACTGGCATGATAACATATAGATCAATGCAACAGAACAGAGAGCCCAGAAATAAACCCATGCTTTTATGATCAATTAATATTTGACAAAGGAGGCAAGAGCATACAATGGAGTAAAGATAATTTTTTCAATAAATGGTGTTGGGAAAATTGGATAGGTACATATAAAAAATGAAACTAGACCACCAATTGATACCATACACAAGAATAAACTCAAAATGAATTAAAGACAAATTTAAGTCACAAAACCATAGAAATCCTAGAAGAAAATGTAGGCAGTAAAATCTCAGACATTTCTCATAGCAATACTTTTTTTTATCTATCTCCTCAGGCAAGGGTAACAAAGAAAAATATAAACAAATGGGACTACATCAAACTAAAAGGCTTTTGCACAGCAAAACAAACCATCAAAAAATGAAAAGGCAAACCACTGAATGAGAGAACATGTTCACCAATGATACATCTGATAAGAGGTTAATTCCCAAAATATATAAACAACTTAACACCAAGAAGACAAACAATCCAATTAAAAATTGGCAAAGGATATGAATAGACACTTCTCCAAAGAGGACATACAGATAGCCAGACATATAAAAAGATGCTCTATGTCATTAATCATCAGAGAGATGCAAATTAAAACCACAGTGAGATATCACCTCATGTCTGTCAGAATGGTTATCCTATATAATAAAAGCCTAATATGCTAAGTGTCCGGTCGTCCATTCAACCAATCAAAGTGTAACATGCTAATGATATGCTAAGGTCGCTCAACCACTTGCTGTGATGTGCACTGACCATGAGGGGGGAGACACTCCAACCGGTAGGTTAGCTTGCTGCTGGGGTCTGGCTGATCAGGACTAAGCAAGACAGGCCGGACATGCCCTGGAGCCCTCCTGCAGTCCCTCCCTGGCTGGCCAACCTCCCACATCCCTCCCTGGCCCTGATCATGCACCGGTGGGGTCCCTTGGCCTAGCATGTGCCATCTCGCAATCTGGGACCCTTAGGGGGATGTCAAAGAGCCTCTTTTGACCCAACCCCGCAGGCCAGGCTGAGGGACCCTACTGGTGCACGATTTCGTGCACCGGGCCTCTAGGCATCAATAAATCAACAAACATGTGTTGGCACAGATATGGAAAAAAGGGAACCCTTGTGCACTGTTGGTGGAATGCAGATTGGTGCGGCCACTGTGGAAAGCAGTATGGAGTTTTCTCAAAAAATTAAAAATGGAACTGCCTTCTAACCCAGCAATTCCACTTCTGGAAATATTTCTGAAGAAACCCGAAACTCTAATTCAAAAGAATATATACACCCCTATGTTCATTGCAGCGTTATGTACAATAGCATGATCTGGAAACAGCCCAAGTGCCCATCGGTAGATAAGTGGATAAAGAAGCTGGGGTACATTTACACAATGGAATATTACTTGTCCGTAAAAAAGAAGAAAATATTACCTTTTGTGATAGCATGTATGGACCTGGAGAGTATTATGCTAAGTGAATTAAGCCAGTCAGAGAAAGACTAATACCATATAATCTCACTTATATGTGGAATCTAATGAACAAACTACTTTAACAAACAAAACAGAAGCATAGATATATAGAACTGACTGACAGCTGTCAGAGGAGAGGGGGTTTGAGGGCTGGATGAAAGAAGGTGAAGGAATTTTTTTTTAAAAGCAGAGTCTCAAAGAAATATTTGCACACTATGTCCATAGCAGCATTATTCACAATAGCCAAGAGGTAGAACCAACCCAGGTGTCCATCAGCAGTTAAAAGGATAAACAAAAGGTGGTTTATAAATACAATGAAATATCATTCCACTTAAAAGAAAAGAAATTCTGACATATGCTATACTTGGATAAACCTTGAGGACATTATACTAAAGGGAAATAAACCAGTTACAAAAATACAAATACTGCATGATTCTACTTCCATGAGGTACCTAGAGCAGTCAAATTCATAGAAAGAAAAAGCAGAAGGTTGGTTACCAGGAGATGGGAGAAGGAAGCAATGCAGAGTTGCTGTTTAATGGGTATCGAGTCTGGGTTTTGCACAATAAAAAAGTTGTGGAGATTGGTTGAATAACAATCTGAATATATCCAACACTACTAAACTGTATACTTAAAAATGGTTAAGATGGTAAATTTAATGTTATATTTTACCACAATTAAAAAAAATAAAAGTAAAGAAGTCCGTCCCTCATTTCCTCTCTCCCTTTCTTCCTCTTTTCTTCCCTTCTTCCTTTCTTCTTCCCTTCAGAATTTCTTCAGGATATAAGAGGTCCCCTTAACCTGACCCTGCTGACCAGCCTCCATGCCCACACATTTTGGAGCAGAATGCACCCAGAGTTTTTGAAGGTGCCTATTGGCTTCACAGGTAGGTGGCTGCTACCTCTCGTGGCTGAGCCAAAACTTCGGAGCCCATGCACTCCGCAGCATGGCACCATCGCACCATCGCACCATTGCAGCCAGAGCCAGAGAATTGGCAGCAGCAGGGTTTTCTGTTGGAAGCTACCCATTTCCATCAGTGCAGTGGGCTCGAGCACAAAATGCTGTCTACTAGCTCCTGGGGTGGTGGATATTTAGGGAAACAGCAATCAGAGAAAGGGAGCGTGAGCTAGTAGAGAGGCGAAGGGCAAGTAATATCTGGGAAGAATTGCCAGACAGGCTTTACCACCTTCATAAAATATGAACAACTGTATTGATCTTAGAAAAAACCCTCACCCTTGTAGCCTTTTCTAAATTGAGATGATAGCGCTGTTATGCATTAAAAGATGTTATCAGTCCCAAAGAGCAAGTATGGTCTTACACCAACTAATATCTGCTAGAATGTACCTGGCTGCATTGGAAATGTTGCAGCAGATTGGTATAGCCGGGAATAATGAACCGCTGCACCCCATTGAAATGTAATTACACAGCCCTCTTGTTCTTAAACCTATAAGGTGAAAGAAAGATGAATAGTGAAAGTAAAAACCGCTGACCCTTCAAACTTTAATTTACGTTATGCATGCGCTCGCCCTTCTGATAGGTTTTAGAAAGGTCATAATTTAGGGTATTTTGCAGTTGATAAATGATCTGTATGTTTGTGTTCACACGCACCGATTGATTTGTTATAGCCAAAATATTGTTTCTATAACAACCCAAGGGCCCTTAACTAGACAAACGGCAAACTGAATCCAAGGGGAGGCCGAGGGAAATCTGGGCCTGCCTAGGAAGGGCTGGCCTTTGCCCAGGGACTCCAGGATGATGGAGTGGAGAGCGTGGGTGAGGATGCAAGGGCGAAATTGTGGGAGGAGGAGTTGGTGGCCAGAGCAGATGGAGCGGTGGCTTTGGTTCCTGGCAGGCCCATGGTTGTGGTTTCTTCAAACCCTCTCAGCCCAGCATGGGTGGCTCCCGCTGAAGCCAAAGCAAGTCTTGTCGAGACTTTCGAGTGAAGCTCCCTTTGGTGCAAAGTAAGCCAGCAGGGTTGTTAGGGCAATTTTCCCGCCTTTCCAGCCTTGGAAGAGGCTCCTGTTTCCGGGCCCAGTTGATGCATTATGCATCAGGGCTGCCTGCAACTGACAGCCCCTCAGCCAACGTCGACTTGAAAAGCAATGGTGCTAATCAAAGCCGACACATTTGAATGTCCAGACACACACACAGAGAAATTTACTAATCAAAAAGTGTATTTCCTAGGGCTGTCTCCAGAGAAATCCGCAGGAAGAAATTGGAATAATTTATTAGCTTACAAGTTTTCGTTGACAGTTAGCCCAAAGCTATTTATCTCTGTAATAGAGAACGTCTCCAATGTGGCAAAATTGACCAAATCAAACAGCTTTGATCAGAAAATGAATCTGGCAAGCCTGCCTGTCGGAGGGTCCCAAGAGAAAGGGGGGAAACAAACAAAAAGATTTAACAAGTGGTCAATAGGA
Organism: Myotis yumanensis; assembly: GCF_028538775.1. Classification (NCBI taxonomy): domain Eukaryota; kingdom Metazoa; phylum Chordata; class Mammalia; order Chiroptera; family Vespertilionidae; genus Myotis; species Myotis yumanensis. Next base: position 41,389,480 of record NW_027223755.1, read on the forward strand.
GAAAGAGAGCAAGAGAAAGGGATTTGGGAGATGAAAAGAGTGAGGGTGAAGGAGGCAGAAAAAGAATTCTGCAAAGCCACAGCCCCGGCTCTGGAATGAAGTGTTGAAGAAATATGTGATGTTTCAGATGATAACATTTAACATGGTGCTTGTGCATTATCTGAGCCCTGCAGCCCAAACTGAGATGTGATTTTTATGGTAACAAGATGATGACAAACTGCAGAGGGAAGAGGCTGGCTGCTCCTGGGCAGTGAGGAAATAAGCACAGGAAAACCCAGAGAAATGGCTCTAGGCTCTCTCGCCCCGTGGATCAGCATTAGCCCATTTCTACAAGGCGAAGGTGATGTGGATTCTACCCAGCCTGCCTCAGGGAGTGTAAAGTGCTTGCCCACCAAGTATCAAGTTGGGTGAAGGACAATGTAACTATGTGTGAGTCCAAGGGGAGCCTGAGGCTCCTCTCCCCGTCGCATGGGCAATGCCAGGAAGAGCATAATGGGAGAGACCCATGGGGTGGGAGCCTGCACCACTGCTTTCTACCCTACTCTCTTCTTCCAAAAGGGATACACACTGCAATCAGGAGAGCACCAAATACAGCTTTCAAGTCCAGTGGTGGAAGGATGGATAAGATACTAGGGGAGAACCTTCAAACATCATAGAATTTCTTTACATATTAAAGTGGGTCTCTCTATCATACAGGTCAACCAACTACCACCTTCCAATCCCAGATACCTTCTGTCATGAGCAACACTCCACTGCTAGCACACAAGTGCATTCATTGGCAGGTGGTTGGAGGATGCTCCAGCAGTCAATATATTTGTTCCCAGAATAAGGGCTGAAAACCATCATCAATATCACCACTCACTTTATTCTAGAGAAGAGGTTTGTATAAGTTTTTTTTGTTATTAAAATGCATTAAAAAATCATGGTGAAGAGTTGACAAAAGTATTTGTCAATTAAAAAATGCCAAAATATGGAGGAATGTTTTCATCATAGCACATTCTGGGTTAGAATTGTTGTTGTTTTTAATGCTCAAGACTTATTTTTTTCTTTATTTTTATTGTTGACACTATTACACATCCCCATTCCCCTCCCCCCCTTTACTCCCTCCACTCAGCCCCTACCCTACTCCCTTGTTCTGGCATTACCACACTTGTCTGTGTCCTTGGGTCTTTGGCTAATCCCTTCACCTTCTTTCATTCAGTCCTCCCTCACCCCTCCCTCCTCCTCTCTAGAATTGTTTGATGAAGACTTGAGATGGTCAAGTAGACCTGAAAAGGAGCACCAGCTCTGAAGTCTGAGGACCCAGCTGCGATACTGTCTGTGACTTCTGACTCAGGGACACACTCTCCTTCTTGGTAAATCATACGTTTTGGCCTGGGTGATTATTCCCTGCATAACAGGGGTTGTTGTGGGAATCAAGAGAAATGATTACCAGAAATAATAAAATAATTCAAGTCCTGCACAAATGCTAAGGGTTATCACTACTGTTTTGTCATGGGGGAAGAAGGATAATCAGCAATTTGCTTGATTAACCAAGTCCAACCTAATTGAGGAAGGCAATGTCAGGGAACTAAGCCACACACCCTGAGAGCTGGCTTCCCAGCCATGATTCTGGGTGTTTTTCTTAGTAATAGGCATCTTGTCTTTTTTTTTAATCTTCCAGCAGAGAATTGAGTTACAACCTCACAAGAAAGGGCTGGCCAAATACCCAATGCTTCTAGGATCTGTCTCCTTCAGGCTATGTGCCCTTCCTCAGACATCCAGGGGAAAGATATAGTTGGCTTTAAATCTTTGCGGGTTCCCAACTCAGGTTAAAGTCCCATGTCTGATCCATATGTCTGTGTATTCTTAGAGCTATAACCCCTGGCTAATTGAGTGCTAAGGTAGATCAGCAATTTTGCTTGATCAACCAAGTCCTACTTAATCTACTCTGTAAAAGGACTTTAGTGGACAGTATCTGAAAGTGAAAGCATTTCTAAACCATTCGAACAAAGACAATCAACTTGGTGTTATTGCTATTTTAGAGGTACTCAGGGGAAATAATATTGGGGCCAGTCCTGGGTTTGTTTGTTTGTTTCTATGATGACAAATAAGGCAGCTTAGCTTTATTTGACTAACATTTGCAGTGTGTATTGTGCAGGATAATGGGTTAGCTTGGGTGTTTGAATCAGGTCCTCCTGTGAATGCATCAAAATTGTCTCTTGTTTACAAGAATTACATTTTAATACTCATTCTGATGTGACAGCCACACACCACAGATTTGCCCAGTTGTGTCTCACAGCAGCTTCCCTTGGAGCTGCTCTCAGCAATCACGCCTCTGATCCATGTTTACACTCGGCCTGGGAGCTGGACTAGCATACTGCCCTCTGCTGCACCCACAAGTCCCTTTGCCCTAGTCTCTCAGCAACCCCCATCGTACCTGGCTGGGACCTTTGCAGTGTTGGTGTGCGCTCTTCTCTGGTGACACAGAACAGTGGGATCCAACTGATATTCAGCTGCAATGCCGAAGTGAGTGCAGCTGTACCTGATGTCCAAGCAAGGTTTACTGAAGTGTCAAGATCTTCACATACTTTCCGATAAGTGGAGCCTCCGAATGCTGTGCCATCATTGACATGCGTGTGTAGCTGGAAGTCCCCAGTCCTGTAGCCCTCTGCAAAGTTATTCCTTGTCAGCTTTGATTTGGCACTGCCAAAGGTCAGCTGGCATCCAGCCAGCAAGCCCTCATAACAATAGACAGTTGAACTATGGATTGCAGGTTCAGCAAAATAAAAGCCAGCACTGCAACCAAGGTTTATACATTCCTTCTTGTAAGAAGACTTTATTTTACCACTTTTCTTGCCTGTGTTTGGTGAAAAGGTGGTATCAAATGTTGGTTTCAAACCTTGACAAACCTTGTCTTCAACTGCGATTTCTGTTCCCAGAGTGTTATCAGTGTTCCATTTCTCTGTGAAAGCCAGACCATAAAAACCATTCATATTTGGCCTCCAAGGTCCTGGTAACCTTACCAGTGTCTGTATTAGATGAACCAGATGTTGAGAATTTTACGCCACTGCATGAGATTTTGTTTGCACGTCCAGTTTCACCAACCCAAAATCAAATCCTTTGTTGAAAATATATCTGGCAGCTTTGTCAAGGTCAGCATACGATGGAGGAATCCACATTGGCTGCTGTGCATCTCCGTCCATAGGCTGCCATGGCAAGGCCAAGGGAAGAGGAGATTTGTTCCTAAATGGCCACGGGAACTGATGGCAATCCTGCCTGCTGGGTGGGCTGCCTCGGTCTATCAGTGGGGGCCAGAAAGGACAGGTTGTCTTGTACATGTTGTTCTAGGTGACTTTGTCTTTCCTTTCTGCCTAGGCTGGTCACACCTTGAGAACCCTGTGTTCCCATTGGCATCTGTCTCAGTGGTAGTTACTCAATGAGTGATTGTCCACTAGCTGACTTTCAAATTCTTGCAAATCCACCCAGCTAACTAGGACTCAGTACCACATTTAACAGTTAAGAAAAGCACTTGATTTTCAGAAACTTTGTCATCCAAGGTTGACAATTACAAAGGGCATAGTCATTCATTTTAGGGTGTGGTAGGAAAATAATAACACTACCTAAAATGCTGAGAAGATTAAGTTATCTTACTGGTGGAGACAACCACCGCCTCCCCTTTTATGTGGCACTCAATAATTAAGACTTGTTACAGATACAAACTGAGCACCTACTAGGTGGCAGGCGCAGACCTGCAATTCAGGTTATAATGATGAACAGTGTTTAAGAAAGTTAACACAGCCCTAACCAGTTTGGCTCAGTGGATGGAGCGTTGGCCTGCGGACTGAAGGGTCCTGGGTTCGATTCCGGTCAAGGGCATGTACCTTGGTTGCGGGCACATCCCCAGTGGGAGGTATGCAGGAGGCAGCTGATCGATGTTTCTCTCTTAGCGATGTTTCTAACTCTCTATCCCTCTCCCTTTCTCTCTGTAAAAAATCAATAAAATATATTAAAAAAAGAAAGTTAACATGTCATTTTCAAGTATAGTAATTTATATATTTTATAATTTTTAAAAAATATATTTTTAATGGTTTCAGAGAGGAAGGGAGAGGGAGAGAGAGATAGAAACATCAATGAAGAGCATCATTGATTGGCTGTCTCCTCCATGCCCTCTACTGGGGATCAAGTCCTCAAACCTGAGGACTTGTGCCCTGACTGGGAATTGAAGCATGACCTCTTGGTTCCTAGGTTGATGCTCAACCACTGAGCTATGCCAGCTGGGCTCATTTTTTTATTTTTTATTTTATTTCTATGACACTTCATTCTTCTATTTTTCTACCCAGTTCCTTCTGGGCCTAACCCTGGGTCTCTTCTCAGATTTTCTACACTCTCTCCCCAAGTGATCTCACCAGCTCACAGCTTTAATATCATCTGTGTGTCTAGATGATCTGGGGGCTCTAAGGAGGCATCTCCCCTAGTTGAAGTCTAAGACTTGCCCAAACTCAGAAAGCTAGTTGTCAAGTCTTGTCTCTCCTTGTAGATCTCAAAGTCTTGACAGTCCAGAGATATTTCCAGGGTGGCAGTCACTATCCCAGAACTGAGAAACCTGACTTATCTTTGTACCTCCCAACTCCCCACCCAGGTCTTGAGCCACAGAGGATTGTGTGATTTCAATGTGCTATCACAAGACAGGAGTGCTTTCCCTTCCCACCAAATCGGTCATGTTTCCTGTATAGGCAGGGGGGGAGCAGAAGAAAAAGGCTTGCCCCTGGCATGATTCACTCATTCTCTGAGGCATGAGATTTGATTACCAGTCTTTTGATATGCATGACAGCAAACGTTAATATTTGCCACAGAATTATCTGGCCCCCTTTGAAATTCATCTACAATGTTAGGCTCTCTGACCCCTAAAGGTAGGGAATGCCACAGGCTGACTTCATGCCACTTAATGCTGCTGCCTCCTCTATAGCAACAAAGCCTTCTTGAAATATAAAACATAACACCAAAGAAGTGCCTGATTCCTGGGGTAAATATTACGGTTCATTGAAGCACCAGCTTACTTTATAAAATAACCAGTTAGCAACGATTCTTAGTCTCCCACCTAAGCCTGCAGTTAGTCTTCAGCATATGAAATGTCTTTTTGCTGTTACTGGCATCCTTGGGTCATTGTTTTTAAAAGGACATTTTAAAAAAAACAAGAAACAACCACCAAGAATCACTGGTTAATATGTTTATTACCTTACACATCTTTCTCAGCTTTCCCCCTACTTACTAGTGGACAAAACAACAAAACAAACACACATCCAACTTCTTTCAGCCTTTGAGTCTCTTGTCCAAAGGTATGACCGTTTTCTAACTTCTAGGTGGCAGTGAGCTTGTAGGTAATGTCTGAAGCTTTTGGCTGGGAGAGGCAAAATCTAAAATGTAAAAAGCAGGAGTCCCCCCCGCCCCCCCCCCTTCATTTCCTTCTCTGGAAATTCAATGGCCCATCTTCATACCACCTCTTCTAATATCCATCATAGTCTTAAAATCCATTATTCAACATAATATCTTTTAAATTGTTGACAAGGAGCCACTTTTGAAGAGTGCGCTCCCTCTGCCCGCCCCCCACTCCTGTCTCCTCCCAGATGGGCCTGTGCTTGTTGTTAGAGCCACTATCTTCCTTGTTCAACTACACCTGGCCTCGCGCTTTTGCCCTCTCATAAGCCCATTTCAAAACACTGTCTCTTTATAATGTAAGCTTTTCTTGTGCTGAATCCTTGCCTTTCATTTGCTCTATACAGCACTTGTCACACTGTATAATATAAGCTGGACAATGGTGGCATAGACAACATAACAACTGAATACAGTTATCTACCATGGAACCACTAATGAGTAGTCTGCTTTTCGAGGGCTTCTTACAAACGATAATAAAGATGAGGATAAAGGGCAAGGCTAGGGAAAAGTTAATAGAACCTCACAATGCAAAGACTTAACCTCTGTCTCCATCAACTCATTTTCGAGTTGTATCACCAGCCAGAACCTTCCCTACTCTTCTAGGGCCAAGTGTCTTGTCAGAGCTCGGAAAATAAAGAATCGCTTTTTTTCCATGCTGAGTTAAAATATAAACTTAGAAGTCACAGTTCATGTTGAAGATTGTTATACATTTTGCAAATACTAAAAAGACATTAAAGTTGGTACAGTTATATGAAATCAGAATAGTTACATAAGTGTGTAATGAAAAGAAGCAATTTTGTTGTAACCAATTTTTAAAAATACACAAAGATAATATCTACGGTTTATGCTGTTCCTGACATTTTGATAGTGTTTTTATTTCTTGGCATATTAGGTTAATGTTCAAGGTCCATTCTGTTTTTCAGCTTGCAAAATTAATGTCTAAGTGCCAATATATAGGAAATCAAATCTTTTTATTTTAGGCTGCCTTGCTTCCAATGACTAGAATCAACATATCCAGCCATCCACACATTTCTCAAAGTAAAAAACAAAAATGGTGTTTAGTCTCCTAATATTTGTTGAGTGCTTACTATGCCAGATATTGTCATAAATGCCTTGATATATTAGTTTTGTCCTCATGGTAACTCTATGTGGTAATAAAGTTAATACTCCCTAGTGGACAGCTGAGAAAACCGAGGCCCAGAGGGGATAAGCAAGTTGTCCGAAGTCATAGAATGAATTTGCCTCTGGAACCCAGGCTCATCTTGACTAATTTCAACACTGCCTCCATCATGGAGCTGTTGAGGAATAACCTGAGAAATTATTGGTGGCACATGGAGAAAATTGAAATTATGGAATCAACTACATGACCAAAGAGGCTGATACTTGGGATGAGTCTGAGGTGAGATTTATAGATGGATTCTCCAACTCTTTTCACCTGATGTCTTGTTTCTAGTGGGTCCCTCTTCTGGAAACAATATACGTTGCCACTCCTCTCATATCCCTAATGTGGTTCTTGGGGACCCTGACATCGTTTACATGATTCAGCATCTCACCCCATGCTTTGGCCATAGGAGTTTGGGCCAGACACACCTCTATTATTTTATTTAGCAAATATTCAGATGTTGATGTGAGGGGACAGCCAGGAGAGCAAGAGGTCAGATGTACTGCTCAGGGGTACTTTGCTGGGATGTGAAGCCCTGGAGGGACAATTCAGCCAGGCCTGATTGCAAAGACTAAATTTTTATTCAGTTTTCCAGTACAATTTCATAAAGCAAAACCAAAACAAAAAAACAAACAAACCAAAAACACCTCACCTAAGAATGTCTATTTCTGACTTCTGACTTTAAAATTAACTTATATGCAAACCATCTTGGACTTGTCTATCCATTAATTTGACCAAAAGTTTTATTACCCTTTATTACCTTCTAAGAATATACCTCTTTTTACTGACCCTGTAAGGCAAATTCATAGCTTTACGGCGAGCTCAAAACCAAAATTTGTAGAAGGGGCTTCTGATAGTTAGCAAACCCTCTTTAAAATACTTTACAAGGCCTTCTACTACATCCCTTGACTTTCAACAACTAGAGATGCAGGAATTTCTTGGGCAGGCAATGGTTATGTGTTGAGGTACCTATAATCATACACACCCTATTCATTTATAAATATTGGTTCCTACCGAGTGAGATTCAAAGAAAGACAAAAACCTGGTCCCTGCCCATACGCAGCTGGTCAAGTAGATCAGAAAACCAGGTAGGCTTTCCTGACATAACTAGAGAATGATTTCAAACAATCTATATAATTAAGCAATGTATATAATCAAGCAATCTATATAATCATGTTTGGTTCTGACTGTCAGGGAATTCAGCATTATAGGAGTACTTTAATCAAGAGAAGCTGCTTAAAGATAGGAGTAGTAATATGTAATTCAGAACAATTATGCTGAATAAAATATCTGTGTGGTAACAATAAAGCTGTATCATTTTAATTCCTAAATTTGGAAAGGGCGTCTACAGGGTTAGTGGGTTCTCAGTAAATCAAGTAAGGGCAATGGGAATAATTTGTGTGACTCCAGGTAAGCTCATTACCTCCTTTGGGCCTCAGTTTCCTTGTCTGTAAAAAATGGGTTAAATTAGAAAATTCTGTGGGTCTCTGCCAGCTCTAACATCCTGAGGTTATGACTGTGTCTCCATGCTCAAGCAGTAGGGACACATCTGCAAACTGTCCAGCTTTTAGAAGGATCTACTCAGCAGGAGAGGAAATACCCTGACTGTCCTGGGAGGAAGACAAGTGATGAGGACCTTTCCCAGCCAAGGTTCCTGGGGCATTTTCATATGATGCCCAGAGCAACCTTTTCTTACTTTGGTGCATCTTCACTGAGGAGCTTCATTAAACATCAGGACAGATGGCATCTCTCACTTCTGCTAATTCTGAATCCTAGTAACATCTTTCCTTTCTAACTTCTAAGTTGTTTGATGGAGTTGACTAATTTTCTTTCTAAAGTCATATGCTCTCATTTATCTATTTCCCTAGGATCTCTGTTTCTCTTTCATATTTAAATTGAGTTACTCAATCAATTTTACTATCATCTACTCTCCAGTTGATTAAATCCTAAATCTTATCATCAGAGTATTTTTGGGAGATGATATGTTATAAAATTTAAAGTAATTTTTAATCACCATTATAATATGCTCATAATTGCATTTTCCATAAAGTTTTTAAACTTATGGAATCCTCATTCAAAGCCGAGTTTGAACCCAAACACTTATCACTGATTTTCCCAAAAATATGATAGGCTTCTCGCCTTAATAAGTTATGTTTTATAGCTATTTTATATGAAGTTAGGAGATATAATATTGGTACATTTTGACATCTTCCAGGCATAGTGAAAATAATACCAGAGAAATACAGGATGAGGATGCTCATAATCGCTATAGTAATTTGTACTTGATATTTGATATTGAGAAAAAAAATTTCTAGAATTAAATCAACTATTAAATTAATGAAATATCAGATGACCAATGTACAGGTCTCTGTCATGTTAGTTTAGTATATTAAAATCACAATACTTATTTTTAACTAGACACAAAAGTCATAGACTACAGTTCCTCCTAATGCAATCCTTCTGGCCAGGAGGCTTCACTCAGTTATGCAGCCTAAGAGCTTACAGTAGGTCCTCGGGTTACGTCAGAGATCTGTTCCTACAGCAAGATGTAACACGATTTTCGCAGTAAGTCGGGACCCACCTACATAAGCACCTATGTCACTCACATGGAGCACATACACAGCAGTAATGAAGTGAAACAGTAAAAAAAATTTAAAAGAAAGATAACAATTCCTGACCTTTACTAGTGGTAAATAAATAATAAAAAACATAAAGTACATATGTACATATGACAGAACTTTTTTTAAAATAAATACTGTAAATGGGAGATGGCAAGGTAACCACGAACAATGTATGTCGAGTCCGACGTAACCCGAGGACTGCCTGTATTTGCTTCTGAAGATGTGAATGTGGTCTCTGGAAAGAGCACGAGAGTATGCTGCAGGGCAGATTAGCCCAAACCACCTCGGCTCATTTGGCTGACCTCAAGGGCCAAGTCAATAAGAAAACATCAAGTTGATCAACAAAATTGCTTAATGTATTTGTAAACCAACTTAGCCAGTCAAAAGGGCTAAAACCGGCACGCCAGCTGAGGTGTGTGGACAGCCTTCATTTAAATCCCAGTCGAAGAGAAGCTGCCCGTCATTCCCGTCCCTTCTAACAACAGAAGGCCCCGGCTGGAACAAACCTCAGAGCCTGAGCTCCTCGTCGAACACCGGAGCCAGTCCTTACACTTTCGCAAGCACAGCACAGCGAAGCTGGAGCACGGCCCCGTTTCACCGGCTCTGGGTACCATCAGGCCTGGGCCTGCCGAGGGCACCTGTTAATTCACAGGAGTAGGTTGCTAAGAGGAGGTGAGGTGCTCTGAATCATAGCATCTCTGCTCAGTGGATGCTTCCCAAACAGATGCTCTTTTCTGTTGCCCAGTAATAATCCCACATCCATCCTATGTATTCTTGAACAATCATACCTGTTGACATTTTGCTATCACAAGAAAAGCCCTGAAAGATGAGAGGAGAACCCATTGAATTTATTTGTGCTTTTAGTTATTTCTGAGAGAAAGGTGGTATTGCAGCAATCCATTAAAGCTGTGTATTGTATCAAAGCTAAAAGTCTGTCACATAAAAGCACCACCTGTAGCCACTCTTTTGAAAGGAAAGTCCTTGGCAAACAATGGCCTGATTGAGCCAGTTTAATCAGGCAGGAGTCAAGATCACTGAGACATAAATTAAGCATTCATCCTTGAGTAGCAGCCAAGCAGCCAAAGCCCCCATAATCCCAATTAATCCCATTTTGTGCGGTTGCCCTTGGGCCAAGGGCAGAGGGGAAGGGAATTTGCACACGTTGGTTCCGCATCAGCTCTTTACCTTTACTGGGGGTGGGTCTGTAATAAAGGAGAGCACCTATGCCAGTTCCTGTTCCCACACTGTGGCAATCAGAGCCCTCCCCCACCCCGCTCTGCGTTCTGTCAGCCAGAATTTACTTCAAGGACACTCTACACTTTCAGGAGAGTTATATACTTGGGCTCCTCTGAAGACAGACCTGACTCTGTTTCATTCTCCTTTGTTTGTACAACTGAATTGACTTGCCGTCACCTACTCCCGCAGTCACACAGAGTGAACAAGTGCGCCACAATCCCCTCGGAACTCATTTTTGCCAATAGATACTCTGTTCTGGAGGAAAAGTTGTCTTGCTTCCCAGGGATTGGAAATCCAACGCGCCCCCCCCCCCACCCCCCTGCCCCCCCCCCCCCCCCCCCCCCGAGATCAGCCATTCTGTCCACAAACAGAATCAGCCTAATGGGGGCCACTGCTCACTTCTCTTGCTCCTATGGGAAGGAAGGACAGTCTGCTCTCTGCAAACAGGTCCTCACCTTTGCTGCAGATTCACTGTGCCCAGGTCCCTTCTCACTTTAACAGAAGCCCAGACACCAACTGAGGGGGAAGGGCTCTGTGAAGGAACCTGCTGGCTCACTTCCCCTCTTCTTTGGATACATTAGCAGATCCCTGTCTCCCAGATTTCCTTATAGTTTGGGGGAAGTAAGATGACATAGAAGTAGGCTCTCTCCAGTGAACATGAGCACAATTAGTAGGTATCACTTCTTATTTTGGCCCATAAAATTCTCTACATACTCCTCCATGTTCTTTCCCCATTTCTGACTGAAATGGAAATGTGTGTGCGTGCACGCGGGCGCGCACACACACACACACACACACACACTCCCTTGTATTCTCCCAGAAGCCAAGTTTTAAATATGGCAGTGTCACAATTAGCCTGGATCCCAAAGTAACTACATGGGATCTTTCCCAACCATATTTTCCCAACCTCACTCATTGTACTATTAGGTGAGCAAGAAATAAACTTCCATTGTGCTGAGCAACTACATGTTTGGTTTGTTTGTTTCTACAGCCTTATCTGTTCTAACCATACAGGCTTGCCCCTCTGCATGGCTCTGGACTGCCAGTCTTCTCTGGCCATGGGTCAGGAGAGAGCGAGTGAGAGGCCAAGGTGGTGAGGGCTCCTCAGCCCAACCTGAAGCTTTCCACCCTGAGCTTCAGAAACTCCTAGATAGTAATGGGCCTCTATTCCAGTAACTCTCTGCCCACACCCAATCCCTTCCCACAGGTGAGCCCTTAGGCTGGGTTCTGAGGGTTCTTCTCCATTCGGAAGGATAGGCCTTTTTGGCTTTAGCTCAGCTGAGTCATTTGTGACTCAGGCCTATGAATCAAGCCCCCTGAAGTGATGGAGAAGTAAGCCCTGACCTTCTGCAGGAATCGGGTTGAAAATAAATCTGCATATATCACGTCTGGGAAGAAGGAAAGGCACTGAAACATTTCTGTGGGCTCTTGTTTTAACTGCCACTTGAAGTCCCTGTCACTTGAAGTCTTTGCTTCTTCAAGAGTGTCAAGTTTAATTGACAGAATTTCAGTTAATTGCTTAAAAGTTATTTTGATAAAAGGAAATAAAGGAATGCTTCCTGTTATGCTTATCTTTGAAAATGCTAAGCATTACATTGTTTAGAAGAAGAAGAAGAAATAGAAAATAGTACTAGCATTCTCATGACCAATATACTGGTGTCAAGAGATTAGATCTAGGAGACATAATGAGCATTAAGAATAGGACAAATGGGGCATTAAGCACTTTGATCAGTGTTAAGTTTAAAGAAAAACCACCTGTACTTCAAGTAGATAGGGCTGTTGTTCTTTTTTTGAGAAAAAAAATATACTAACTTCACTTCAAAGAATCAGACTTGTTAACAGGTAAGGTAGAGAAGTTACAGCTCATAAAAACCATTATTTAAGAGAAAAATGTTGTGTTACTCAAACTCATGAATACTCATTTCATGTTTTGCTAAACTCTCCAGTTATTGATAAGAAGTTACAAAGGAGAGAGACAGTATACTCCTGCAGATAAGTCAGCTCCCCCTAGATAGGTAACTCAGTTAAAACTGAGTTTCTTCTGGTTATCTCTTACATTGCTTGTGGGAATGTAAGTCTGGCAGTTTCTTAAAAAATTATACACATATCATATGACTTAGTAATTTGCACCCTGGGATTTATGCCAAATAAATGAAAACTTGTGTCCACATAAAACCTGTACACAATTGTTCATATCAGCTTTATTTGCATTAACCAAAAGCTAGAAACAACCAAAATGCCCTAAGATAGATTAATGATTAAACAAACTATGGTACCATAGACTAGTGGACTATTTATTACTCAACAACAAAAAGGAGCCAACTATTGATACATGCAACAACTTGGATGGGTCTCAATGGCATTATACTGAGTGAAAAAAATCAACCTCAAAAGGTCACACACTGAATGATTCCATTTACTAGTATATAGCATTCTCAAAATGACAAAATTATAGTGATTAAAAATAGACTAGTGATTGCCAGAAATTAGGGATTGCAGCAGAGAGGGAAGATGGTAGGGAAAAAATAAGATTCTAATTCCCACTCTACATGGTACAAGAAATTTTTTAATTTAAACTTTTAAGTATTTCTAACTCTGTGTTTTCATATGTGTAAAATATTTTGAAAAGAAGTAACTAATGCCATTTTCAGAATAAAGGTAATACAAAGCATGTTTTTCCATATGAAAGAGGAAGTCAGATCAACTATTTTAATCAGGGGCTTACATAGTGAGGGGACATCCCAGGGGATATATAAGACAATCTATGGGGGACTGGGAAAGAAATATTAGAACATCTATTTCTATTTATTGCATGTCTTGTACATTTAAAATTGCTATTTTGGAGTATCTTGTATACTGCATAGGATGTATTACTTTCATAGTACCAGTATATCATTTATACATATATAAGTATATATGAATATTTGGGCATGCAAGCTCAAAAAATTTTTCCTGGTAGGACTGCATGAAAGAATATTCCCTGATAAATATAAGGACAGCCTTGTTTGCTCATTTCCTGTTTGCCCTCAACTGTTGGTATCTGTGGCCTAGAGTTCTGCCTTTGGTCTCCTTCTCACTCAGCATGCATCTCCTGGTCAGAAACCAACCCTCTTAGTTGTAACTGCTGTCACTATGCTAAAAGAGTAAGACTGTCTCCAGACTATATCATGCTTCTGAGCAATTTTCATTAAATTGCCCACAGAGCATATTCCATCGGTATGGCTCCAATAAGTAAGCACACCGTCCCCCCTCAAATTGAGCTCAATATCTTCCAACCCTCCTCATTTTTAACCTGCTCCTTTTATTACATTCCTCATCCCTATCTATAATTCACATGATCACCCTAGCCAGAAATATGGTGGTTATGTGAGATTTTTTCCATTTCTCTTTCATTTTACATGGTTAATTTTTACTTTTTATTATCTCTAAATTCCTCCATGTATTAGATCTCCACAAATCAAAAAGGATAAATTTCAAAAACATAACATAAAAATAAAACAAGTTGCAAAAAGAAGCATCATATAATATGTAAAATTTAAATATGTAAAACAATACTGCATATTGCTATGGACACATACATGCCTCTAGAAAGTAAAAGTCATGCTCAGAGATAACATACTCAACTTTAGGATACCAATTATCTCTGAGGAAAGAAAGCAGAAGAAATTGGGAATAAGGCTACATTTCTTTTTAAAAAATGGCAAAATGTTGTCTTATGTTAAAGCTGAGTGGTGGTCACATGGGTGTCAGTTACATGAAGTTTTCTGTATGGTTGAAATACTTCATAATTAAAATTATTTCTCTAAGGAAAAATAATACTACTTCCTTTCCTCAACTACCTACCATGTCCAAAGTTCCTAGTTCAAGTTCCTGGTATTTCTCCTTAGATTATTACAATATTCTCACTGATCTCCCAGCCTCCATTTTTGTCTCCCTTTAACCCAGCCATTACACACAGACAAAATAAACATTTCAAAATGAAAATTGGAGCATATTATATCTCTGTTAATGGCCCATTCATGGGTCTATATCAGTTAGAAAATGGCATAAAAATGCTGAATAACAATCACAAAAATTTCAGGTGCCCACAACAATAAGCATTTATTTGGCCTATGAATATGGAGGTCACCTGGGGGGTGGATGGGGCGGGGGGATTGGTAGGCTGACCTAGGCTGGACTTGGTTGGGATGAGTTGACTCTGGTCCACATGGCTGGCCTCTTGCTAGCCTGAACTGTCCTTCTCATGGTGATGGCAGAGATGTAAGCAGGAAAATGAAAACACACAAGACCTAGGCTTGGAGCAGGTACACCATCACTTACACCTCATTGATTTGGCCAAAGCCAGTCACCTGGTCAAACCCAAAGTCACGAAGTACAGAAATATCTTTATATCTTTAATGATAAGAACTACAAAGTCACATGGCAAAGAGTGTGGTTGCAGAGAGGGGTGAAGAGTCAGGGCTATAAATTTTCTTCCCTTAGTGAGGCATGGACAGTAATCCATGAATGTATCCTGAGCCACCTCTCCAGCCTCATTACCTGTTGCTCTACCCTTTGTTTTCCATACTGAAGCCATTCTGAACTTTCTGCATATGTCCTTGAATATGTCCTGCTGTTTATTCTCTTTTTGCCTTAGCATAAGTTACTTTTTCTGTTTTTACCAGGCAAATGCCAACTTCTTATTCTTCATGGCCTCAACTCCTACCTTCTTGTCCAACCCCTTCTCAGGAAGAGCAATTTTCAGCTCCCACTGTCATCTCTGCAGAATTAACCACACCTCCTCTACCTTAATTATATCTTGAACATGCAATATAGATACCCAGCACTACTCTTTTTAGACTATAAATCCTTTGAGGACAGAGATTTGCATCTTTTGTGACTACCACTTCTATTGAGGATCAATAAATGTTTGTTGAATGAATACAATCTCTGGCTATTGGTTGAACTTTCCTAGTTTCTAGAAACAAAATAAGGTGTCCTCTGACTGCAGGAGATCAAATAGTAGAGTTTTCAAGGCAAGTTAAACTCTAGTTGTAAATTAATACATTGATATCATTGATAAATGATACATTTAATAAATGGTAAACAGTTATTTAACTTATAATCTGATCATTTTTAAATGAATTGCACCAGGGGTCTCAACCTTGAATCATGGAGCCACCAATAAGATGCCATGTATTCAGGTGAGGAAGGGGTATGATCCAGCTGACCTTACCCATTATGTTACTGGGCAGTGCAACCTGAGGGTGGAAGAGACCTGAGCTGTATTTTCCTTATGAAACTGTACATCATTAGGATGTGTGAAGAAGTCTTTGTCCACTGTGCTATTAGAGTCATCAACCCCCAATTCTTGGAAGAGGCCCTAAAATCACGGTGTGATTGAGACCTCTACTATCCATTCTTGTAGGAGAACAAAGAGAGGGACTGAATCCACGAATGGCTATCTTTGGAGTTCAAATGACCTACTGTGTTGTTATGTTTGAAATCACATATACTTTTCTTGGTCAATACACTCTCACTCTGGAGTGATGAGTACCAACTCCTTTAACAAATCATTGGGTTTTGTGTTCAAGGATAGACCCCAAACAGAAACATCCTACTCTTACACCACATAGATTTATAAACATCAAAAGACAGAGTCAGAGACAAAAGTGAGCACAGACCATACAGCTAGAAACAATGGAATCACAATTATTTGTTTGCTTGTTTCTTCAGGGGGGAAATGTAAATCAAAGAACAACAACAACAAAAAACCACCCCTATACTCAACCAAGATGCATGAATGACACCCCCAAGGCTTACCACATTCAAGAGAGCTAACTACAGCATTAACAATGCTTTGCTACTATGGGCAGAGAGGACTAGCTGCTTCATCTGCTGCTTCCATTTCTAATTTCCTTATATTCAGGAAAATGTACAAAATGATTTTATGCCAATATCACATGCCACAAAGCAGAGTTCATTTGGGTGGTTCTGGCAAAGAGATTGTTCATCAATGTTGTTAATGTACACTGGAAGACATCTGACGTGAAATTCATAATTGAAATGTTATGAGCAGTTTAGCATATGGATCCTTCACATCCACTTAATTGCCAGTTTAGTAATAATTTTATGTAATGAGGCATTATTAATAATACGTGAAATACTAAATTGACGTAATGCCCTAAAAACATAATATGGCATTTGCCACTGAAAGAATATTATGATTCCAGGTGTCTTTACGATGATTTGAAAAACATATGTGATATTACAGAAAATATTAAATTAATTGTTAGACACAGCTTGGTTATGATATAGTTAAAATTCATTCTCTAAGTTATAATCTGTTTTAACAAAAAGTGCAAATCTTTGACTTCCCTTTATGGACTCCCATTGCAACTGCTGCTTGAAGTTCTCTCACCATTGGATGTTCGCCATCCTCCTCCTTCATGGCTGAGGTGGCATCGGATATGGAGGAGGAGAAAGTGAGGCAGAAAAGTTGGAAGGTTTGTCCTAGTTCAAGCACTAAGGAGACACAGGAAAGCAGAAGCCAAATGCTCTCTATTGACACACTCAAAATTTCATCACACTTCAGGAATTTTTTCAATAGCTTAATATGTTCCCTAAAACCTTCTGATTGGGGCCTTGGTCATCATGTGCAAGGCCTGAGGGAAGAGTGCAAATGGAGGCTCACACACCGTAAGTTCACATATTTAAAAGCTATACATGAAGCTGTTAAGTAAAATATGATCTCTTCTACCTTGACAAATACCCTGTCATAATGATGAAATGAAAAAGTATATAAAAAGCCTTGGTTTTTGTATGACTTAACGTCATATAAAACATTAAATATCAAGGACAACTAAATCTAGTTTTTATTGTCCATTATTTCTGTTGTTCCATTGTTAGGCTGGTGATATCTGGATGAGTAATAAAATAAAAATATACATAATTCATAAAAAACTAAAATTTAGTCCATAAAATTTGTCTTTACTGCTTTTATTTTGGCCAAGTTACTAAAGATGCTGTTATAATGAACATTTTTACAGAACTTCTATTCTATTGACACTAATGAACTAAATTAAATAACTAAAAAAACAGAATGTAATTATATTCAGAATGAAAATGTTAATTTACTTTCTTAACATATAAATTAAATATAAAAATTAATATTTTTGTATACTTTCTAAAATTTATTTCTCTTTTAAAATATTCAAAATGATGCATTACACTTAAAAGGCAGAATGAAAATTATAATGGATAAATATAAAAATTTTAAATCCATTTATTCATATAATGCCTAAATTTTTTATTTAGTATTTTGAAATTTTAATTAAATCTTAAGTATTTTATAAAGATAAAACTATTGCAATTAGAGTATTCAATGTCCATCTGGTTGCTATGTAAAGAACTAGCATCATACTTCCAAATGTATGTCTAGATAAATATGTCTGTAGAAATATCTGTAGATATTTAAGAATAATATGGATTATTTAATACTGCAAAATGTCCCTAAGCCACCATGTGTGACCATTGCAAATACTGCACTAACTTGAACCAGGAATTGGAACTCAACTGGAACATGGAAGAGAAGTAAAAAAATGGATACTTGCACTACTGGGAAACAATACTTCATAGAATAAGAGTCTACTGCATTCATGCTGACAGGAAAGATTTGACAAGTTAATTAATTTGTCTTTTCTCTTACCTCAGCACTTCAGCCACTTAAACTCCCTGCTCTCAAAAGCAGTGTCCATCTCTGAAGCTGAAAGTGGCACAACCCACAGATTTTCTCAGCATTGGACACAGTTGCCTTTTGTTTCGAGGACACAGGGAAGGCCACACAGAAAAGTGTTTCATGGGGTCCAGCTGGTGTGGCTCAGTGGTTGAGCATCAGATACCTATGAACCAGAAGGTCACGGTTTGATTCCCTTTCAGGGCACATGCCTGGGTTGCAGGCTTGGTCCCCAGTAGGGGGTGTGTAGGAGGCAGCTGATCAATGATTCTCTCTCATCATTGATGTTTCTATCTCCCTCTTCCTCTCCCTTCCTCTCTGAGTGTGTGTGTGTTTCCTGGGGCCTGACAGGTTTAGTCAGATAAACTGATGTTCAGAGGCTTGGGTTTCGTATCAGCAATGAGCACTGAATCCCAAATGAAGAGGTGCCCCGTGTTCCTTAATAAGTGTGTGTGTGTGTGTGTGTGTGTGTGTGTGTGTGTGAGAGAGAGAGAGAGAGAGAGAGAGAGAGAGAGAGAGAGAGAGAGAGAGAGAGATTATAGGGTTTTCTAAACTATAGGTACTATAACAAGGCCAGCTCTTGCCTGGCTCTAATCACAGTGCAGCATGTGATGGTATATTTATACAGAAAGAGTTTAATAAAGATAAAACTATTGCTTCCACACCAATTAATAACACTGCCTCAAAGATGCTAAAACTTTCCCCTACACACTTCCCTACTTGAGCCAGACTATAGCTCAAATCTTCCCCCATCTCTTTGTGGTATGTTTGGGGGAGTGATAATCATCTTTGGAATTTTATGTCTACGTCCAAGGCTGGTTATGCTGGTTCACATGGCCAGACTGCTTGTTAAAGTATTGAAATACCTCCATGTTATTTGTCAAACAATGGTTTCCCTGAACTCCATGTGTGCCTCCCACCATCCTGCCTTCCCTGGGACCTTCTTCACAAGGTCTCTACACAGAATCTCTCCAAGACCCTGCTTCAGTGTGCTTCTCAGTATTTTTAATATCACCCTTGCATATGGCATATAGCAAGAATGATATACAGGAGACTCTGGATTAACACCATTTGCACTTGTTTCCAAAAAATATATTTAGCAGAGCATCATTGGCAGGATATTGATAGGGTATTTCTGGATGGCACCAAGTTACCTGGCTGATAGGAGGAGAAGAGATGGCCTTTCTTTGTGAGGTTGGCTATTAAAATCTGGTTCAGGGTCAGCTAGAAGGAGAGCTATTTCCATACTGACAGATGTTCAGTGGCTTTTGTCAAGTGAGTTGGTGGCCTTTATCCACTTCCAAGTGGCCAGATGTCCATATCACTAAAATCACTACTCTAAGCTGATATGTGATCTGATTACGGTACCTCTTAGGCTTTTTGGCTCAGAGTTTATAACTGAATTGGAGTGGATATTGAGACAGATATATAAAGAAGAACTACAGCATATTCTGATTCTAAGACCATCCTAAATGCCTAAATGTGCCCAGCATTAACCTGTTTTGCAGATAAACCTGGAATTTAACCTTCATGAAATGTTATTTTAGCACCTTGGAAAAAGTCTGCAAGAAAAAAATTGTCTATTAAAAGTAATTGTGTTATTTCAGTGTTGTATATATTTTGTACTGAATGTTCAGCAAAGGCTAGTGAGAATGAAAGAAAGGAGGAAGAAGCTAAGACAACAGGATATTTTCCAAATTGAAATCACTTATTTTGATTTCAAAATCCAAGTCAGCTTAGCCTCTTCCAACCCCAGATTGAAGGTGGCCCAGGGTTTCTTCCAGAGGTTGGCCCAGCACCACTATTATGAAATGGATTCAAGTTTTTTATATGTATTTTTATAATGTACAAGTTCAGAGGCAGATCCAGGTATTGTGGGTCTGTAAGCTTATACAATTTTGGAAGTCTCTCTTTAAAAAGAAGAATACAAAATCATAAATTCAAAATTGCTAGGGTCCCCACCAGGGCCTAAAAAGGGGGGCCCTGCAAGGGAAGGGCCCTGAGTGTAAGCTGCACTAGCATCATGGAAACTACCTCTTCTTTACAGCTTGCCCATGTAGTTGACACCAACACACTTTGTGCAGCTGTGATCTTCTATTTTATATTTTGTTTTAGGTTCTTTGCTGTGCTATTGTGCCTACCTTAAGAGAAATGCAAGTTGAGCAAAATCTATGAAGTTTACATAGCAGGAAAAATGGATTTTCTGTCATTTAAGAGGGATATGACTAAAGGGCCACTCCCATCGAAAGTCTTGATGAAATGTGTGCTGCGTGGCCATATGATAAAGGGGTAGAATTTGTGCTGATTTCTTCAAGCTTAAAAATGGGACAATGGTATTCATATCTGAAAAGCTCTTTCAAACCAACTATACCATATAAACCCCTGTGCATTTTGGGACTTATGGGAGAGAGAGCAGCCTGATTTTTTTTTTATAGTTAATGTCTTATTGTTCCATGCAAGGCAAAAGATGAGGCAGGGATTGATACTACACTGCCATTCTCACACAGAGATTTTTGTGAGATGATGTTTCTGAAAATTCATTTCTACTTGGTCTAAAAAGATGAATTATAGAAACATCATTACAGCCTTCCCTCTTTCTAAGTTTGCAGGAGGTGATGGCTTTGAGAGTCCACGTCCTGAGTAGGGCAATCCACAGAAGGTGGTACATGAGATTTTATGGGATAGTAAGGAGGGATGAGACAAGAGGGTCAGGCCCCTTCACAGCCTGCTCTGCTCCTGGGTAGGGCTCATGTGCTAGAGGGAACAATAGGCATCTCGATCCTGGTCGTAAAGGCAAGGTAATTTTATATTTTTAATGAGTCATTTTGAAATATTTGTAGTTTTTCAAGTACATCAATATTCTGTTTAACTTACTTTGTATTATTATCTTCTAACTTTGTTGTGGCAACTGTTCTTTAAAATATGTTAAAACATATGACCCAGCGCATCATCTGTTTTTGGAAATGTTTCATGTTTGCTTGAGAAGAATGACCATTCTCCAACTGTTCACAGGAGAATTCTACATATGCTCATTAAATGAAGGGTATTAATTGTGTTCAAATCTAAGCCTTCACTGACTTTCTGTCTGCCGAACCTACCAAAATCTGATAAAAAAAGAGGATAAACAACTCAATTTTAATTAAAAATAAGCAAACGACCTGAATAGGCATTACATAGACTAGAAAATATCTACAGCCAATGTGCATCCAAGAAGATGCTTAACCTCACTAGTAATTACAGAAACATAAATGAAGGTGTCAAAGAAATTTCATTTTTCATTCACTTAATCTGCAAAAAATCAACAAGTCTGACAATATCAAGTGTTGAAAGGATATGGATCAAGGGGATTTCTTATGTATTACCAGGGGGGATATAAAAAGGCATAATCACTTTGTAAATAATGTGGCTTTATTTTGTAAAGGAGGAACGTTTATATACTCCATGGCTGTTCAGTTCTATTCCTAGGGATGGAGACAAGAGAACTCCTGTCTATGCATCAGAAGACATGTGTGAGAAAGTTCATTGCAGTGCTATTATACTAGCAAAAAACTAGAAAAGACTCAAATGTCCAAAAACACAAGAATAAAAAACTAATGAAATGCTATACGGCAGTAATAATGAGTGAGCTATAGGGGCAACCCAGGTTCGCCAAGCCACTAGGCGCGCCGTGGCCCTCAGGCACCCAGCATGTGCCTGGCCGGCCAGCACAATGCCCAAGAGGAAGGTCAGCTCTGCGGAGGGGGCTGCCACGGAGGAGCCCAAGAAGAGGTCGGCCAGGCTGTCAGCCAAACCTGCTCCTGCAAAAATGGAAATGAAGCCCAAAAGGCAACAGGAAAGGATAAATCTGCAGACAAAAAAGTGCAAACAAAAGGGAAAAGGGGAGCAAAGGGAAAGCAGGCTGAAGAGGCTGACCAGGAACCTAAAGAAGATCTACCTGCGGAAAACGCAGAAACTAAAAACGAGGAGAGTCCAACCTCAGATGAAGCAGGAGAAAAAGAAGCCAAGTCTGATTAATGTTATATACCAAGTCTTATCAGTGGTCCCTGTCGCCCTTCTTGTACAATCCAGAGGAATATTTTTATCAACTATTTTGTAAATGCAAGTTTTTCAGTAACTTTAGAAACATTTTTAAGAAGAAGGGAATTCCACCTCATCCCATTTTTTAAGTGTAAATACTTTTTTTTTTTTTTTTAAGGTGAAATCATTTGCTGGTTGTTTATTTTTTGCTACAACCAGAAAATAGTGGGATATTGAATATGGGAGACTTTGATTGTCTTGGGTGTCAGCTTAGCATTCCACAGATGGGGGTAGTTTTTATATCCTATAATACAAAGTATACTAAATGGCAATTTGGAGTTAGTCATGAGTTTGCTATGTCTTGAACATTTTAAATTACTTCTATTCACATGTTTTTGGTAGAATTGTTTCCTAAAGGAAACCACTCCTTGATCTTGGCTCTCCCTATCAGAATTTTGTGCATCTGTAACATCTTTGGTGTGGCAGTCCAGTTTTCCTAGTAACTTTGTCAGTGTGCTGTGAAAGATTGAAAATTTGATTATGTAGTATATGTGATATTAAATTGTGAATTAGTGGGACTTTGATGTAACAGTGTATCAACATTTTAAGATATTGGTACTTGATACTCTATTAAGGAAAGTTAGCCTCTAATTTTTAAGCTGGAAAGTCACTGGAATAACTGTTTAGAAAAGAATCACAACTACATGACTTTACATTTTTGGTATGTATGTTAAGAATTGCATACAAATTGAAATGTCTGTGTACTGATCCAAAAAGCAAACAATAAAATCTCAATTATGAAAGAAAAAATAATGAGTGAGCTATAAATACCTGTAACAACATGAAAGGATCATAGAAACACAATGTTGTGTAAAAAAAAACACACCAGGTTCCAGAAGTTACCTATCCTATATAATAAAGAGCTAATATGCTAATTAGACCGAATAGCAGAATGGTCATTCGGACGACCTTCCAGATGAAGCTGGGGCTGCAAGGGCCAGCCGAGGCTGCGAGGGGCTGTGAGGGGCTGTGAGGGGCTGTGAGGGATGAGCCCCTTGCACGAATTTTGTGCATTGGGCCTCTAGTAGCATATAATAGTTGTTTTATGAAGTACAAAACAACCAAAGTAAGTTGTTTAGACATATTCACATATATAACAAAATGTTTATCATATTGCATACATGTAAGATAAACACACACTTTAGGATAGTGACTGTCTTATGGGGGCAAGAGGACAAAATAGGGGAGGAGCACAGAGGTAGATGTACGCTATTGTCAATGTTTTAGTTTGGGGGTTGAATGGCGATTTTAGAGGTATATATTACATTATAAGAGTAAATAAAAAGAGGACAGAGCCACACACAATGGACAATAATGACTGCGTGTCATAAACCAATAGAACAGAATAGTTCTGCTCCCTTGAGCTCCCATCCTATACAGACAGTCCTTGGGTTACATCAGACTCCACATATGTCATTTCATGGTTACGTCGCCATCTCCAATTTATTTATAAAAAAAAAAGTTCTGTCATTTCAATGTATGTACATATGTGCTTTATGTTTTTTATTATTTATTTACCACAAGTAAAGATCAGGAATTGTTATCTTTCTTTTAAATTTTTTTTACTGTTTCACTTCATTACTGCTGTGTATGTGCTCCATGTGAGTGACGTAGGTACTTATGTAGGTGGGTTCTGACTTAGGGCAAAAATTGTGTTATGTTGCGCCGTAGGAACGAATCTCCGACATAACCCGAGGACCTACTATATAATAAAAGGGTAATATGCAAAAGGGTAATATGAATGGCAGAACAACCAGTTGCTATGATGCACACTGACCACCAGGGGGCAGATGCTCAACGCAGGAGCTGCCCCCTGGTGGTCAGTGTGCTCCCACAGGGGAAGCGCCGCTCAGACACAAGCCAGGCTGAGAGATAGTGAGTGCAACTGTGGTGGCGGAAAAGGCTCTAAGGATGTCCTACTGTGGGGAGTGGGCCTAAGCCGTCAGTCGGCCATCCCCCGAGGGCTCCCAGACTGCTAAAGGGTGTAGGCCAGGCTGAGGGGACCCCACTCCCCCCGAGTGCACAAATGCCGTGCGTCCGGGCCTCTAGTTTAAATATAAATGAATAAGGAGTAGAGGAAGATCAGAGGAATGCCCAGATATAATAAAAGGGTGGGAGAAACGTAAGCTTTAGCTGTCTGATTGTAAAGTATAACTTGGCTGGGACTGCAGACATCTGAGGCTCTCAGAATGACCAGCAGACTACAACCCAAAGTGAAAGCCTAAGGTTAGGTTGATGGTAAGCAGGTCTGATGCTTGGTTTCACAAAGCGACAGGGTGCCTCAGCTCCTCTCAGATTCAAGAGCTAGGTGGTGTGAAGATGCTGTCTGGAGGATGAACACTTTTCCACAGCCCCAGTCTAATCCCAGTCTTGACCAATTCTCAGTTAATTGACAGGGGCTGAGGCCTTGGGAGAGGAATGTAGCCTATCTTTAATTAACCGTCGGGGAAGAGCTTAGGAAATAAATTGCTCAGCCTCACTTTCTCTCCCTTCCCAGCGCCTTCCATTGGCTTCACCAAGCAAAGAGTGTCCCAGCTCCCTCTGGAAGCCAGAGGGCAAAGGATCCACTGAGACCATCCATACAGCTCAGCCTCCCATGGGTCAGAGCAGAATGCACAAGGGTAGGAGTAGATCTGGAGAGATAAGCAGAAGGTAGCCAATAAGGAGATATGAACAAAAGTGCTGAGTGAGGTTTTTGAAAAAGCTTTTGAATTATCTTTATTGTTCAAAGTATTACATATATCCCCTTCCCTGCCCGCCCCCCCTTTGATGCCCCACCCTGCCCTCACCCCTCACCCCAAGAACTTTTTTAGCTATGTTTTCTCTTCTTCCTTCCTGGAAGCAGGCAATCTTAGAAGCATAGCCATCATATTTTGACCCCAGTAGATACAAAACAGATGCTAAGAATGGTGACTCAGGAAGATAGAGCTGAGTCCTATAGCAGTCCTGAACCACCCAGCCCCAGTCATCCTATATAATAAAAGGGTAATATGCAAATTGACTGAATGGCGGAACGATCAGAATGCCTGCGGCCCCTCGCCCCAGCCAGCCCACCCCCGATGCCCCCCATCCGGGTGGTCCAGATGGATCCCACCAGTGCACGAATTTGTGCACCAGGCCTCTATTTGTTACATAGTAAACAAATTTTTTTAAACCCAACCTTTCAGTTGTTTGTCAGGCTTCTATTACATGCAGCCAAATGCAATCCCTACTAATTCAGATACCTTGCCAAAGTCTCCAATCAGATATACCAAATTATTAAGTAATTTCTGTTCCTTTCCATTTGGAATAATTCGAGTTAATGTTTGATACTTCATAAAAGAGAGATTCATTCATCTTCATTTTTAAAAATTAAAATTAACATAATTTAATTGACAGTAGAAATAAGCTGAAAGTCAATAATTTTTCTTTTATCTGCATGTTAATTGACAGACAACCCAAAGTTTTTATTCATTTTTCTGGCTCATTTAAGATAGCTCAGTTTGGGAGTAAATAAGGTGTCAAATTCATAAAATTTGCTTAGCACTTCTACTTAAAACATCTGGTTTTCAAGTAAAAAAAATATTGATTTCTAATGTACCAACTGTATGAAGACTTTTTACCTGAAAATAATTATGAAAATATGGCAAGAAATATAATAATACCACAATAACTCTTACGATTAAATCAATTATCCCCCAAAGACAAGTGAAATGTAAAGCTCTCTCAAAGCTAAATAAAGAAAAAAATAGTATATAACAGATTAAATTTATATCTATCTATCTATCTATCTATTAATATGCTTATATGATGCATGAGATATTATTGCAGCCATACAAGTTCTCAATAGCATCTTAAATGTTTGAATGTCCATTAATGTTTTGACTACACTGGAGAAATTTGCCAATTAAAGAAATTCAACTGGTGGATTTTATGGTAAAGAAAATAACTACATTCTAATTTGACTGCTTTATAAAATCTGCCTCTCATGAATTGGGACAAAACTGTATATAGATAAACCTGTAATCTGTGACCAGTGTTCTTAGAAGCTTGTGAGAGATTTTATACCCCTTTATAGGCCACTTAGATTCCTCAGTCTCACAGTCACCAGGGGTCTGTTTAACTGCATTATCAAACTGGAATTGTGGGGTGTTGATGCTCGGAAAAATGAGGTATCAGTGGGGTTGGTGACAGAACTTAGAGTGGTGGGTCATGACAGCACCTGTGCCAGGGCATTTAAGGGAGATGCAGACAGATTGAATGACTGCCCACACCAACCTCCCTGGGGCTTAGAAATTAATGAAACTAAGTTGACTCAACACACTGTGGTTAATAACATGAAACGTTCCTTGGAATTCTTGATGCATTATTTTGTGCAGCTCTTGTTATGCAGATCAGATTTTGTTTCATAAAACATCTCTGGAGAATTTTTAGTAAACAATGTAGTTTTGGTTGCTGCCTCAATGTAGCCGAGTGTGGAATAGGCTTATTACCTTTGTTTGGTCACCAACCTTTTTCTTAGAGATACTGTTGGGTTAATCTTATGTAGTAGAGACTGGCTACCTGTACTCTTTTCCTCTTGGGCACCCAGCCAAACTGTATTTCCCAACCCCCCTCGGAGTTAGGTGCAGCCATCTGATAAGTTCTGCCCAATAGACTGTGGGCAGAAGTGATGTACACCACCGTTAAGCTGGGCTCATAACAATCCTCCCTTCTATTTTCCTTAATGTCAGCTAAACACAGAGGATCCTCGTAAGGCCATAAAGAATGGCAAAGCCACTAATTGCAAGGAGCCTGGGTCCCTGAAAGACTGTTTAGAGCAAAGTCTTGCTATCAACCTTACTGGCAAAACATGTAAATAGGAAAAATAAACAACAACAAAACTCATTTAGTGTTACAGATACCACTAAGATTCTAGAACTATTTGCTATAGCAATTAACCCATCCTGACTAATAAGTCTTAAGATGTGTATATAAAAAGAATACTATTATAATTATCTTTTCAGTACATACATACAAATAAAAATAAGTGCATATGAAACTTTCTGATCATTTCAGTAAAAGTCCAGAAAATATTCCCTATTGACTTTAAGAGACTTTGCCATACAGTTCTACAGTATTGACAAATATCAGATTTCATTTTTGGTGAATGTCACAAAACTGAGAGCTTTCATTTCTGTTTCCTTCACCTAGAATCTATTTTAAAAACCAGTCAATTTTTACATATTATATGATACTGAAGAAAAGGTGATTATTGTTGTAAAGGGCCAGAAAACATAGATTAGTTGTGTGGTACCATATATGGAAGGCAGACTTAGTAAGTGATGGACTGCTGAGGAGAGTAATTCTCTGGGGCTGGAGACTCCATCCTCTGGGTCCATATTATTCCTACTTTAAGAATTACAGTTAATATACCATGTTTAACTGAAATTTTAAAAAAGAAAGAAAACAGTCAATTTTTAGAAAATTATTCATTTTAAGCATTACCCAAATGATAGTATCAGTATGTCAGAATACAAAACCTGTCACCTCTCCTGAACAAGGCAGAAAATAATTGCATATGTAGTTTTTAATCATTTCAAAAAATTTTAAATCCAATTTATCTTTTGGTACAATAAGAATGAATTCTTGTACCACTGGCACATGCTCACAAGAAATACCTTTGTGGTTGTTAAATACTAATTACTGCATTTATGTAATATTGCCATGGGTATCCTATTTGTATATGTGCTCACTATATATTCAGATAAACTCTAGCTTGCACAAGTCATTCTAGCTTGCACAATCTTATTCTCTCAAAGTCTTTATTCATCCCAATCCTTTATTATGCTATTTGCCCAAGTTAAGAATGTTTGCCTCATAAGCCTCGTGAGCCTCCAGTTATTTTTTCTCTTAGATGCTTTCTATCGACTATTCAGAGATTAGTTTTCCCTACACAGAGTCATTGAACTCAGTCATCTCAAAATAGCTAAAACAAAGCAGTATAGATCAGCTCTAGGTTCAATGGTCACACTGTAGGAACACAATTCATTTGTTAATTAAATGCATACTATCTACACCACTGCCTCCTGCTAGCTTCAAATTTCTGTTTGTGGGAACTCTGGTTTGCCTAAGGAGTGGAAATAAAACAGACACCTCCCTCTGCTGTTGCTAAATTGTCTTCCATGGAAGCTTTTCTCCCACTTCTGTTTTTTAAATGTCAATTTGTACATTAGCCTAGTAGAATTTTTATGTGAACTCTGCCATATACCCCCCACCCACCCACCCCCCAAAAAAGTAAAGACATTATATCAATAATTTGATAGTAGCAATAAGATTTTTGGGAACAACCAACTGTCATGTTCTACCCAGAAGCCCCAAGGATCAGCCTAATCTAGACCTAAACTTCTCAGTTTATACATATAAATAAAAATAACTGGTTATTCCAGTAAAAATCCAGAAAATCCCTGTTCCCTATTGGCCTTAATAGACTTTGACATATAGTTCTACAGTCTTGATGAGTATTAAACTTCATTTTTGGTGAATATATGTCACAAAACTGAGGAACAGACTGTCCTCTGAATGTGGCTTGAGTCTGCCCCAAACTGGTTGGGCTTTCTCTGATGCATGCCCAGCATCTGCTACAGTGCCTAGAACACAGAAGTTTCTAAAAAAATATTTTATTGAAAGGAATGTCAAGAGCTAAGGCTGGAGAACTTCATATGCCATACGAAAGAATGTGAACTTCATTCTAGAGGGACCAGTGATTTTATGGAGGGGAGGTATATGAATAAATTTTCATTTAAATTTATTTTTTAAAATATATTTTTACTGATTTCAGAGAGGAAGGGAGAGGAAGAGAAAGAGAAATATCAATGATGAGAGAGAACGCCCCCTACTAGGGATTGAGCCTGAAACCTTAGGCATGTGCCCTGACTGAGAATCAAACGGTGACCTCCTGGTTCATAGGTTGACTCTCAACCACTGAGCAACACCAAGCCGGGTAAATTTTCATTTTTAGAAAGCTCCCTCTAGCAGCATAAACTTCACACTGGACTCTAAGCTATGTGAAGGAAGGGGACTCTGCCTGCCTTGTTCATCACTGGTATCCTTAGTACAAAGCACAGTGCCTGGAACATATAATTGACCCAAGAGTTATCTGCCCAGTGAATGAATGAAGTTAATGAAGCTAGTCTCTGAATCTTCCAGAAAAGGAGATTTCAGGCTTTCCTGGGGAATTCTGACCTCCAATAGATTAGCTCTACGATTTGATTTCTGATCTGGTAGCTGGTGGTTGATCCATTTGAACCTCTAAGAAAGTCACCAGAGCAGAGTGAGACATCACTCTGATCTTGAGAAATCTCTTTGGACCCAACGAGACATATTTCTTGGGCCTAAACTGGAACTGATTCATTCTCCAAGACATAGAAAAGGGTAAGCCATACTCCTTAAGAACATTTTTTCAAGGGACATGTGCAGGATGCGTGGAGGTCTTTGTCAGTCCATTCTCAAAATAATAGCACGCCAAAGGAAGGGTACAAACCATAGGACCAGCAGTTAATTTTATGGTTGATAAACATGTTTCAACTTGAGCTCTCAGATAATGTGTTTCTATGGGTCAACTGGGTAGCCTCGGGCGTGCTGACGTTGGAAACATGGGCATCACAACCTGACATTTGAGGCTATCCAGTTCCTCTGGTGTCCACACAGTTCGATACATCTTGCTTTTCACAAAGCCTCCTCCTTTGCGAACCCTAACTGTTCCCAAATATAAATGAGAAAATTAAACATTACCTTGATGAGAAAATAGCACTCTCTCATTGACACTTCCTCACATCCTCACCAATGTGTTAGTTATTGTTTTTAGTAGCTGTTTTTACATTTTTAATTATTTTGTAGAGTTAAAATATGTAATAATGGATAACTGTGCAATACATTAAATACTTATGGGTATGTTGTGCCTTCTGTTATAATATAAAATCCATCTATTCTGGTTGATGGGTTTTAACCTCACACAGAATACTTTAAACTCCATTTGGACTTGTGCCTACAATCACCTTAGCAAAGTCTCTTAAGTAACTGCGCACAGCCTAATTAGTATGCATTATCAATTAACAAACTTAATAGCCGGCAGATTGATTAGATCCTCTGTTGCAGGGGCAGAGCTGAAGCGAAACAGAATGAAAAATCATTGCACGCATACACTGCAGCTTTGTTATTTTCTCAGATCCCCTCCTCCTCCTTCACATTCCTTTAATTAATGCATGCATATGGTTCTGCATATCTGGTAAACCCAAGCTTTTTCTAACTCATAAAGCTCAATCTTAAACAGGGGGAGTCCATGCCTCCCTTTTATTTGGGAGGTGGGGGGGGAGTCTATATAT
Source organism: Myotis yumanensis (assembly GCF_028538775.1). Lineage (NCBI taxonomy): Eukaryota > Metazoa > Chordata > Mammalia > Chiroptera > Vespertilionidae > Myotis > Myotis yumanensis. The sequence goes on from NW_027223755.1 coordinate 41,420,047, forward strand.
ATCATTTTCACCCCTCTTCTTGCCCTTTGTATAGCACTGAATTTTAACGGGCTGCTTCTCCCAGCCTGATTATCCTCCCGGTGGTGGGAATGGGAGAGGAATACAAAGATGAGTGGGAAGCATGTGCTTTTTAAAACAGAGGACCACTCAGGAGTCACATCGGTGGGGCTTTGACAACCGTAAAGTGCTTCCGGCAATTATTTCCAAAAAGAATAGTACAAATGGACTGTCCTGTTACATCTTGTCTATTTTTGATGGACTGGAAACAATATGAATAAATGAAGGAAAATCCACATTTCCTGAAAGCAGGGATCAAGCGGAAAGGAGTTGCCAACTGCACTGTTCATAAAACGCTGGCATTATAAGAATTTTACACCTTCCATAAACATTCAACACAAAACTCTAAAAAGGCTTCTGAAGACATTTCCAACACCATAAATTGTCACCCTGCAGTGATGGTTTGGGTTTTATTTTTCTATTTTAAACAAAGTAATGGTTCGTGCCAGCCTTTTATGTATTAGCGGTTCTCGGGTAGCATATCATTTTGGTTCTATGTGGGAAGAGTTATAATTAGGTTATGGAGGAGGTCCAGAGAAGTTTTCATTTCTAATCTGAAGGACACCCTGTATGTTTGTGGCTTATTGACTGTTCCCTCCAAAATTCCATCAGGGATAATCCTAGGCATCCCAGGTCTAGTCAACTTTTTCTTGACCATCCTCCAGAAGGAAGGCCCTGCCTCCCTCTCTGACCCCTCCTCCTGCCATTGCCCCCTTCACTCACCACCCTCCAGCCACACTGACCTTCTCACTCTTCCTGAACACACGAAGTTTTTTCTCTGCCTGGGATGGCGGTCCCTACTCTTCGTATGGTTTGTTGTTTTCTTATCTGTAGGTCTCAGCTCAACTATCATCTCATAAGAGAGGCCTTCCCCAATCACCCATTCTAAAGTAATGCCCACTCCCCGTGCTCAACCACCAGTACTCTTCTCATCACTCTATCGTGCTGATGTCATAGCTCTCCCACTGTCTTACATTATCTTACTTATTTGCCTCTTTATTTAATATTTTCATCTCCTATAAGAATGCAAGCTTCTCATTAGCAAGGACTTCATTGTTCATTCATAGCTGTTTGGATTCAACACTGAGCACAGTGCCTGGCACATTTTAGGAGCTTAATTAATGTTCGTTGAATGAAAATATGATTAAATAAATAAATAGGGAATGAATAAGGAGTAGGCATGCATATGTATGTGTATGGGGAGAAGAGAAAAGGGGGTCAATACTGAGTCTAGAGTATACCAACATTTACAAAATGAGCCCATAAGTAAGTGACATTGAGAGAGAGAGAGAGAGAGAGAGAGAGAGAGAGAGAGAGAATTGGCCAATAAGCACAGGAAAAGATGTTTATCCTTAGCCACTAGGGAAATGCAAATAAAAAATAACGATGAGCTAGCACTTTATATCCACAAGGATAACTAGAATGAAGAAGATAATAACAAGTGTTAGCAAGGATGTGGAGAAATTGGAGCTCCCATACATAGCTGGTGGGAATGGAAAATGGTGCACCCTCTGTGGAAAACAATCTGAAAGTTTCTCATAGAGTTACCACATGACCCAGTAATTCAATTCTGAGATACATAACCTAAAGAAATGGAAACACAGGTCCAAACAAAAACTTGTACGTGAATGTTCACAGCAACATTATACGCAACTAGAGGCCCAGTGCATGGATTCATGCACTGGTGGGGTCCCTGCGCCCTCTTGCAATCTGGGACCCCTTGGGGGATGTTGGATAGCCAGTTTCTGCCCGATCCAGGCAGGAAGGAGCCCAATCCTATGCATTGAGCACCTGTCCCCTGGTGGTCAGTGCATGTCATAGCAACTGGTTGACCGGTCATTTGGTCGCTTAGGCTTTTATATATAGAGATAGTCAAAAAGTGGAAACAGCCCAAAGTCCATCAATTGATGAATGGATAAAAAAAATGTGGTATGTCTATACAACAGATTATTATTTGTCCATAGAAAGGAATGAAGTACTAACATGCTACATCAATAAACATTGAAAATATTGTGCTATGTGAAGAAATTCATCACAAACAACCACTCTCTTTTGTATGATTCCATTTATAGGAAATGTCCAGATTAAGCCAATCTACAGAGACAGAGTCTGATTGGTACTTGCACTGGGCTTGGAGGAGGAGAAAATAAGGATTGACTGTTCACAGGTACCAGGTTTCTGTTTGGGCTGATGAGAAGGCTATAAAATTGATTGTGGTGATAGGTGAACAACTCTTCGTATAAACTAAAAACTACTGAATAGTCTGCTTTCAAATGGGTATTGTCTGTGGATTATATCTCAATAAAGCTGGCATTATTTTTTTTTTTTAAAAAGCCCATAAAGGAGATTGGAAAGGAATGGCCAGAGATATGATGGAAACCAGAGCATAGGGTATCACAGGGTTTCACGAAAGAGAAGGTGTGCATCAGTGGCCAATTCTGCCGGAGATAAGCAAAAAGGGACTGGGAAGTGCCCGCTGGAGGTACAAACAGGAAGAAGCTCAGTGGCTTTGGCAAAACGAGCACCAGAGCGTCATCTTTGTTTGGGTTTCCCAGAAACAGACCATAATATAAAATTTATGTGCAAAAGTTTCTTTGAAGACGCAGAGAACATGCTGGTAGGGGAATGTGGAATGATACAGGAAAAGGGAGGGCAGTGATGGAGGGTACCTCACTACAGGCCGTCCTCGGGTTACATCGGGCTCGAGGTATGTCGTTTCGTGGTTACGTCGCCATCTTCCATTTATTTATAAGAAAATAAAAGTTTGTACATATGTGCTTTATGCTTTTTATTATTTATTTACCACAAGTAAAGGTCAGGAATTGTTATCTTTCTTTTAATTTTTTTTTTTACTGTTTCACTTCATTACTGCTGTGCATGTGCTCCACGTGAGTGACGCAGGTGCTTATGTAGGTGGGTTCCGACTTAGGGCGAAAATCGCGTTATGTCGCGCTGTAGGAACGGATCTCCGACGTAACCCGAGGACCTACTGCACCAGTGAGTCAGGTATCAACCAGAGCGGAATCCCTCAGGGCATCTGGGCCTCACCTACCAGGCCAGCTGGCCTGTTGGCACACTCCCTCCCGGCCCGGGGCCTGGCTCTCCCGCTCCGGCGCTGGGCACAGGGGCCCGGGAGCCTACCTGCTGGCAGACGCCAGGAAGCAAGGGAAGGTCGAGCTCTAGGAGTCCGCTCCAGGAGGGCTGGCGGCTTCTGCGGGCAGGGAGCCTGTCCTCCCCACCTCCCCCACGAGGGAGGGCCGCAGAGCGCAGGTGCAGGCAAACTCCGCTCCAGAGGAGTGCTGGGAAGACCAGGGCGGTCAGAGCGCAGGGGAGACGGAGGGAGGGAGGGAAGGAGGGAGGAAGGCAGCCTCTGCCCTGAAGCTGGGGCTCTCTGTTGAGAGCCGGAGACTGGACACGGTCAGAGGGCTTCTCCCAGCTGGAGCCTGGCCTTCCTGGCCCGGGGACGCCACCGTCGTTGGGAGGTCTTAGCTGGGATAACGTGGTAGTGCAACGCATGCTTGTGGCCATGCTGGTGTCAACAAACCTAGTGGTAGTGCAACGCATGCTTGTGGCCATGCTGGTGTCAACAAACCTACTGCGCGGCCTGTTGTGTAAAAGTATAGCATTTACAATGATGTACTGTACATACTACTTGGTAATGATAATAAACAACTGTTTCTGGTTTGTGTAATTACTATACTGTAGTTTTATTGTTATTTAGAGTGTACTTTTTCTACCTATAAAAAAGCTTGCTGTAATGGAGGGGCCAGGAGAGTATTATACAAAGCAAACTAAGCCAGAGAAAGACAAGTATCACATGATCTCACTCATATGTGGAATCTAATGAACAAAATCAACTTTTGAACAAAATAGATCCAAAGACATAGAAGCATGGAACAGACTGTGGAATCTCAGAGGGAAGGCAGGGGTGGGTGGGTGGGAAGAGAGCAACCCAAGAACTGGTATGCATAACCCATGGATACAGACAATAGTGGGTGGAGGCAGGTGGGCAGGGGGCAGGGAGTCAATGGGAGAAAAACGGGGACAGATAAACTTTCAATAATATATTTTTTTTAAAAGCTTGCTGTAAACAGAATGACTTGTTATACAGGCAGCAGCCTCACATACCTGGTGTTCGCCATGTCTTGACTGCATCATTTTCTCTTTTGCTAGATTTAATCTCATGTTGTTTTGTATAGTAGCACTCTGTGCAGCCTTGTAGCATAGGAGCAATAGGCTGTGTCAGATAGCTAGGAGTGAAGCAGGCTATGCCATCTAGGCTTATGTAAGTGCCCTCTATGATGTTCGCACAATGACGAAATCACCTAATGACGCATTTCTCTGGACGTATCCCATCATTAAGTGGCGCATCAATGTATATATCTCTGCATATCCTCTGTGGAGCCCTTGTGTTTGCCTTTCGTATGTGGATCCCACCAGCAATCTGTGAGTTTCAGAATGGTGTGGGCACTGCTATAGAACATCAATGCGCCTCATCTAAGAATTTAGCCTCTAAAACAGGGGTCCTCAGACTTTTTAAACAGGGGGCCAGTTCACTGTCCCTCAGACCATTGGAGGGCCGGACTATAGCTTAAAAAAAAAACTATGAACAAATTCCTATGCACACTGCACATATCTTATTTTGAAGTAAAAAAACAAAACGGGAACAAATACAATATTTGTATTTGCATGTGGCCCGCGGGCCGTAGTTTGAGGACCCCTGCTCTAAAACAAGATGGGGGATAGCAAAGCTGTTTTAAAAGTTTTGTTTTGTCCTTTTACCCACCTTATGCCCAAATTAATAGAGCTCTGTTCTCTCTGGGGTGGAACTGTCTCGGTGGGGCTGGGGCAGGGGGGAGCAGCACGGGGTAGAGAGTGGGCCATAGAAACGGGGGGGGGGGGAGCGGGGGATGGGAGGCAGGCGTTGCCCTGTCCTCACCTGGCCACTGGCCCAGTCACACAGACTCACAGCAGCTATGTGACTTCCTCAAGGGGAGGAACTGTGTCACATTCATTTTGAACCCCCAGTGCTCAGGTCTCCCCAGTTCTTATCTTCCCAGTAAACGTTTTTCAGCTAAATTGAACTAATGGGGTCAGTTGTCCCCCAAGTTTCCTCCTCAGCCAGCCTCCTTGTCGGTCCCATTCCGGGCCTGCCTGTTTTTGTTTAGGACTCTTTGCTGCCTCTTGTTCAACCTAGACTTACCCCTTCTCACCCCCACCATTCTTCTCACCCTCACCCTCCACACCTACCTACCTGGACTCTGTCCTCTCCAACCTGAGGAGAAATTCACCTTTACTTCTCTGGCCAGCGTACTCCTTTTCTTCCCCAGGTAACAGCAGCTTTCAGATAATGGCCCTGATGGGTCCCACAATTCTGTCTTTCACAGATCATTCCTATTTCAAGACAGATTGTGAAATAGACTTTGCCAACTTAATAAAATATCAAAATTGTCATCCATTATCACCATAATGTCACATGAGAAATAACATCTAACAATAGCAAAAAAAAAAAACACACCCCAAAAATAATAAAAAAACAACTCCCCAAAATAGGAAGTACATATTTTCAGGTTGAAATTTGAAGGGTGCTTTCCCACAGAGCACGGTTGGGTATATAATTTTCTTTTTCTCATGGCAAGGTAGACTGGTCAAAATTTTGCCACAGATCAGTATTGAGAACCACTATCGGGAAGAGAGAGATATTTGGGGCCTAATATAGTCATGAGTAAACACGTGCTCACATTACAGATGTATGTAGAGTTGGCTTTGATTAACAATATCTAGAGCCGATCAAGAAGTCTAGGCCCTTCTTTCCTGTTCTCTACTTCCTAGGACCCTCACCTGTCTGCTCCTCAATCCTGACCCTACATCCCCTCATCCACTTTATTCTTCACTTTTGTTGGTTAACTGCTAATTCCTTAACAAGTTATAATCTTGCTGCCAGTTTAGGGAACTTGAATTAAGTTTGTGAATATTGTCACAATATCTGGGGATGGGAGGAGGGCCCTGCCCTGTCCTCAGCACCAGGGCATTCCCTGGCCACTGGCCCAATCACACAGACTCTCACAATATTCTCAGATATTATGACAATAGTCAAAAACTATTTTTACTGGTAGAGTGAATGAAATTAGTCACTGGGGTAACTTGTTATGGAGTCTTCCATTTCTTGGCCTTTGCTTTTGGAGGTAAATATTTAAAACATAGTCTTCCAGCAACAATGGTCAAAAACTGGTCAACCCAGTAGCAATGAGTAACCTAGTGACCAGATTGTGTCTTAAATGCAATTTCCTACTAAAAGGAATCAGCGTCCTTGAGAAGTGGTCCATTCCAGTACTGTACAGTATAAGCTGAGCCTGGAACACTTTGTCATATCAGAAAGCAAGACAGCAAACAAAGACAACCAAGGTCCCGTCAAAAGGCCCAGTAGCAACTTAAAGGTACTCCCACTAACCCAGTGGTTGGCAAACTGCGGCTCGCGAGCCACATGTAGCTCTTTGGCCCCGTGGCATGGGCCACAAAGTTTCAATCGCGCTGTACGTGCGTGCCCGCATGTGGTATTTTGAGGAAGAGCCACACTCAAGGGGCCAGTTTGCCGACCACTGCACTAACCAAAGATAAAAAAAATCTGAGAATGAAAAAGAATAACAGCCCTGACTTGATGGCTCACTTGCTTGGAACATTATCCCATATACCAAAAGTTGCGGGTTCAATTTCCACTCAGGGCACATACCTAGGTTTTGGGTTTGAGCCCAAGTCAGGGAGCTTATAGGAAGCAATCGATCAATATCTCTCTCTCACATCTCTCTCTCTCTCTCTCTCTCTCACACACACACACACACACACACACATTTTCTCTCTCTCTTTTTCTTTCTCTCAAATCAATAAAACATATCCTCAGGTGAGCATAAAGAAAGAATAACAAGTGTAATGTATTGAAGTATATAAAATATGTTAAAATCTATAGTATGTAAAGATAAAAAGTAATTGATAACTTCAGATGATGTTTGGAAATCTACAATAATAAAAGCATACTATGCTAATTAGACCAGACAGTTGAACGACTTTCCAGATGTCCTTCCGGACGAAGCCTGGGCTGCGAGGGCCAGCCGAGGCTGTGAGAGGCTGTGAGAGGCTGTGAGGGCTGAGCCTCTTGCACGGATTTTGTGGATCGGGCCTCTAGATGGTAAATAAGAGGAAAGAATCAAATATTCATCTTGACTTTTCTGTTCCAACAATACCTCAAGGTAATCAAGTAGTTGTTAAGGCAAAGTTCTTCATAGAAGAATTGTAGCTAATAAATGCAGAAGGAATGATAGAATTATATCACTATATTGCAAACCCTTGATGAAATACTGGATCTAAACAACAATCCCTAATGGTTGCTCAAACCATTAGGTGAAAGGCCAGTGTGAAACTTTATGTGATGAGTCAGGCTAACAATCCCTCAGCCTACTGATCAATTGTAAAATCACAAAAGAAGAGACCTCAGACATTATGTACCTCCTGATGTAATGCAACATTATGTTCAATGAAGTAGTCTTACGAAAAAAATAGAACCCATATCTGATTAAGGCTCTAGATTTTAGTATGGGACATAGAGAACAGACGAATATGTTTAACTTTGGAAATGCATTTAGCAAGATCCAGAATATGGTAAATCTTATAGGAAAAATAATCTGACTTCCTCTGTATAAATAACAATAAAAGGGGGGGAGAACCTAAAGATTTAAAAATGCTTCAAAGGCATATGAACAAAATGCCGAGTATGTAATTTGCTTGGATTCTGAATACAAATCAAGTGCAGAAAAGAAGTTATGCTGCAATTGGAAAAATCTGAATATCATTAGATAATTGATGATTTTAAGGAATTATTGTTACTTTTTTAGGTGTGATGATTGTATTGTGATTATTTTTTAAAGAGTCGTTATTTTTTAGAGGTATATATTGAATTATTTACAAAAGAAAATATCTTATTTCTGTTTTTAAAAAACACACAAAAACAGTCAAGGAGGGGTTGTGGGAAAGGTGCCTGAGTAAGCGACATTGGTCGGGTGCTGCCCACTGCAGCATGGGCACATGGGGGTTTATTGTATAGTTTCTCTACTTTTGTGTTTATTGGTGATTTCCCATAATAAAAACTAAAACCTTAGCTTCCCCAGAGTTTTCAGGATGATGCTTTCCTGCCAGAATATGTCTGTGGCAGGATTACCACCTGTGAAGTAAAACCAACAGCTTGCCTTCCGTGAACTGACAGTGGGCAACCTGCAAGTCCGTGCTGCTAAACTTTAATGTGCCCCACAACTGAGATACCCTGAGGCCCTTTTCTGGAAGACTGCATTGTTTATTTAGTAACATGTACGTGGAAGCGGGGGCAAAAAACTAGTTTCTTTTCTAGTCGCTTTGTAAAAAGAAAGAGGGAAAAGGGACAAAGCTAGTTTAACTTGGGCCTTGCCGCTTCTCATTGAAGCAGGTAGGAACAACAGTAATGGCTAACACTTCTGAGCGCAAGTCACTGTGCTAAGCCAGCTACATTGCATCCAACAACACTCTGAGATAGGTACTATTATTATCCCCATTTCACAGCTAAATAAACAGAAGTTTAGAGAATTGAAATAGCACCCTTCTTCCACCCATGAGCCTGCTAAACCCACTAGATCAGCGGTTCTCAATCTGTGAGTCGCGACCCCTTTGGGGGTCGAATGACCCTTTCACTGGGGTCGCCTAAGACCATCGGAAAACACATATATAATTACATATTGTTTTTGTGATTAATCACTATGCTTTAGTGATGTTCCATTTGTAACAATGGAAATACGTCCTGCATATCAGATATTTACATTACGATTCATAACAGTAGCAAAATTACAGTTATGAAGTAGCAACGAAAATAATTTTATGGTTGGGGGTCACCACAACATGAGGAAATGTATTAAAGGGTCGCGGCATCAAGAAAGTTGAGAACCACTGCACTAGATAGATCTGCTTCCTACTCTGTAGCCTTTAATTCTGTTCCTTCAGACTTGTAATTGCAGCTGCCACATTTGAGCGCCCACTATGATCCAGTAATTTGTCACTTACAGCAATTCACTTTCATCCTCACTCAAACCCTGGGAGTTGGGGGGTCCTATCCCCTTCATTTCTTAGATGAAGAAACCGAGGTTCAGAGAAGTAACCTGCCTAAGACGACAATTCCAGCAATGGATTAGGGTTTCAAGCAGGCCCCAAAGCCTGCCTCTGAATCACTACCCTACTATCTAAGGCTCAAATGGTTCCTCCTCTGTCCCCCACTATATGGCTTGTTCCCGCACTTTTGGTTCCAATGCCATGATGTCATGCAAGCTTATTAAGGGTAGGGATGGTGTTCATTCAGCAAATACCTGTCAGACACCTATGTCCAGGCACCAAAACTTCCACAGAGCCTAGCACGCGGTGCTTCACAACTGTCATCTGAACAGCATCACAGTTCTTAAGATAAGGGTGAGACAAACCACTATTTACAGTCAATATTTTAAAAATATAGTATGTAACTATTCCTCAACCCACTCCCAATTTTTACCTAAGTAAAACAGTATCTATTACACTGGAAATCATTGTTTTGGGTATGTTACAGCCAGAGCAAATGTAAAAATTTCACCAGAACTGGCCCATGGTGCAAAACCCTGACAGTAATGTGGTATGGGGGGCAGGTTAGGTCAGAAACCTGTGACATTTTGAGGCAGAGAAAAGCCAAGAGGCCCTTAACCATGTTCTTTCTCTGGAGTTAGCACTTCTCTTCTAGATTCTTTAAAATTATAAATAGCCACTCTAACCCTTTTTAATGTAACACTGCTGAAAATATATAATTGTTCAAAGTGGAAAAAGGAAAAGAATCACTCTTCATTATTTAATGCAAATGAACCAAATTGGAAAAATTCCATGTTTCCTCCTCTGAAAAATCTATGTCTCTTATTTTCACCATTCTCAGTACCTTGTTTTATATCATTTACACTCAATTCAGAAAATGCCTGTCTAAATTCGCTTTCTTAGCTTAAGTTACTAACCCCTTGTTCTTGTATTTGACACTAAATCAAATAGCCTTGAAACAATTATCCTCTCTATTCCCTCCAGAATTGTCTATACTTTAATGAGTTCCCACTTAATCTCCTCTTTGCCAAAGAATACCACTCTGAATAGCTAAGATCCTTAAATCCCCGTGTGGCTCCCTCTGCCCTCTGCGGTACCTTCTCCATTTCTATAATATCCTTTTGTAATAAGGTCTCTGGAACTGTGCATAGTATTCCAAATGTGGCCTCGCTGGTCCTCACAAAGAACCTGGATAATTCCCTGAATTTATAGTCAATCCTCTTCCTAAGCATCTTCAAATGGGAGCTTTTACACTGTCTTTATTGCCATTAAACTCTGAAAATTTAAAATGCTGAGTTTCCTTCTACTCCCATTTTATCCATCCAAATTTCTAGTTTCCAAGTGCACTAGGGAATTCTGGACCATTTTCACAATTAAATATGTACTTTTAAAAAATGCATATCATATCAGAGAGTAGGAGCTAGAGACTTTCTTTGGGGAGCCAGTGACTAAATAGGGGATCCTTCCTTTGGGAGATTAACACTGGGTTTGTTTGCATAGACCCCATCCCTTACACCTCACTAGTGCCTCCTTCAGAGGACACATGGGTCTACGTTTGAAGACCAGGATGGAGTGGAAGAGAAATAGCATAGGCTACTCAAAGATGTACATTCTTGAGTAGAACATTTGGTGAACGAGGTCTTTGAAAAGATCTCTCGGGGCCAAAGAATACAGATGCTTCAAATGGTTTTGCATCTAATCTCAAACAGGCACATCTGCGCACACACACATACACACACATACATAAATGCACACACCTTCTATATCCCAGTTAGTCATTCTAAAACATGATCTCAGCCCTCTTTGGGCTTCAGTCTTATGTGGGAGACAGATATTAATGGTATGGACAACTAATGGAGTATACAAAATGAAATAAGCTTTTACAGGAACCTGATCCAGTCTGGGGGGATTAGGACAGCCTCCCCTAAGGAAGTGATACTTGAACTGACATGGGAGTATGAGTAGAGTTCTCTAACTGGCTTGAAGGTGAGGGTGGGCTGAGCATTCCAGGCAGTGTGAACTACTTGTGCAAAGGCCTTGTGGATTTTGGGGAAAATGAAGCAATGCCAGTTTGGCTGATTGAATTAGAATGGTATAAGAAATGCTCAAGATAGGTAGGGCCAGACAATGCAAGGCCATGGTAAGGATTTTTTTTCCTATGAGCAATGGGGACCACAGAAGGTTATGGATTAAGGGAGTGTTTTGAAAGCAGATTTGTGTTTTGAAACGTTCTCCTAGGCTGGCTCATGGAGAGTGGATGAGAGTGTGGCAAATACCTGTGATATACTGTGTCACTTCCCTCTGGCCACCTGACTTGGTGGGCAGTTCCATGCACTAATGCCAGTATCTCACATTGAACTGTGGGAAGGGTCTCTACACTCTGCTTTCTCCTGAGCTGCAGAAGGATGCTCATCAGCAGGCAGGTATACACCAGACATGTCCCTACACGCAAGCCCAACCAATGAGGGGCCAGATGAGTGGATAGATGCTCCAGTCTCCCCCCTCCTCTGGAGCAACAGTTCTGAGGCACACTCTGCATGGCTCCTGAGAGGATCCTCAGTGAGACTGAGCCTCAGCTGCCAGCCATAGTAGCCAACTATTTTGCAAACATGTATTCCTTTCTTTCTTCACTACCTTACTTTCTCCTCTACTTCACTTCTGCTTCCTGTGCTCGCCTCCCAAGTCAGCTACCTATACCCAAGTCCTGGTCTCAAGTCTGCTTTGGGTGGAATTGAAACCAAGCCAGAGAATGCTAAGTGGATGGAACTGCAGCCTTAAAGATCTAGCTGTGAAGCTGCTTATGTAATGGAAAACCAAACAAAATCCAAAGTGCTTTGTATGGTGTTCCAGTCATCTGCTGCTGTGTGATGAATCACCCCAAAACTTAGTGGCTTAAAACAACAACAATCATTTTGCTATTATTTACTCTCACAGTTCAAGTAGTTGAGAAAGCTCAGCTAGAAAGTTATTGCTTGGGGTCACTCACCTGATTGCAGACAGAGTGGCTAAGGATGGCATCATCTTTAGGGCTTCCTGACTCTTATGCCTGAAAATTGATGTTAGCTGCTACTTGTGATTTAGCTGAAAAATCTACACATGGCCTCTCCACCGGGTCTGGGCTTCCTAACAGCATAGTGACTGGGTTCCTAGAGCAGGCATTCCAAGAGAGTGCCAGAAGGAGCTGTCATCTTTTCTAATCCAGCCTCAGAAGTCACACAGCATCATTTCTGTGGCATTCTATTCATTCAAAGTGAGGGACTAAGGCTAGCCCATATTTAAGGGGAGAGGAATGAGATTCTACACGTTAATGGGAGGACTATCAGAGAATCTGACATGGGAACATGCTTTGAGAGTGGACCCTCTAAATGAATTCCCAGCCTAGTTTTATATCTGTTGTCAAGACACCCATTAGAGAGGATTTAACCTTTCATGGAATGCTTCTGTGAGAGTCTGATATTTATGCAACACATCAGGACACATGGCTGAATCTGTCTCTCCAAATTGCCCCTGCTCACTATGGGGGAGATTGCTGCTTGGTACTAAAGCAGGGAGGGAAGAATTGGAGCTTTTAGTTTATCCAAGAGTGAGGGGTGTCAGGGAAATCAGCCAACTTCTTTCCTATGATATAGGCTGCTTAATCAAGAGAAAGTAGAAAGAAAAATATATTAATGACATATTCAAGTTTTTGAAATTGAACTTAGAAATAGCCTTGGTTAATGATTTATTTTTCAACATGAAAATTCTCTTTATATTGACTATTTTGCTCTCACAAATGTCAAGCCATTTATTCTATGGTTAAGCTGCCCATATTTTCATGAAAATATTTCCTTTTAAATGTTAAAAGATATCAACCCTGAAATCAATTCATTTTCTTCTTGTGCTAAAAATGAGAATATCATAGCAGAACACAGTCTAATTGATGCTAACAGGGATCAGTGGGGAAAAAAGGAGACCCTAAGTCTTCTATTTGATTTTCCTTTTAAGACTCTCAATTGAATAATAGTAGCTATTTTGAATTCATCTACGCTCATTGACCTAACTTGTCAGAAATCAATTAATAATCAATCAATATGTTCTTTGAACTATGCAATGGATTTGAGAACACTCAATTCAAATTCTAGTATGATCACAGTGACCCTACTCCAGCCACTTATCCTTAGTTAAATTGCTTCTCAGTTTCTTGATCTGTCAATAATGGCACTGATGCTTTTGCCGTCACAAAAATAAGTTGATTTGCAAAGCATAATCCCTAAAGTCTAGTTGTGTTCTCTTTATATTCTCTACCTGTAATTCCAGAAGTAGCTATGAGGGAAAAAGAAAAAGGTAGTATAGATTCAACTTGTAGATTTACTCTGACTCATGAACACTGATGTCTCAGATATCATATAGGTAGTTGGGTCTTTTCCATTAAAAAAAAACCACCCTATTTATAATTTAAGATAACTGCTGGGTAACAAAATACCCCAAAATTTAGTGGCAAAGAACAATACTTTATTTTAGTTTTATATGCATCATGATGTTGTGGTGAGGAATTCAGACAGGACAATGAGGATGGCTCATCTCAGCTTTATGATGCCTAGGCCCTCAGCTGGGATAACTTAGAGAACTAGGACTTAGAAAGCTGGTGGCTGACTGGGGCTTTGTCTCTCTCTCTCTCTCCCTCCCTCTCTCCTTCAAGATACATAACTGAATTTGTTCCTCCACCTATCCTTGCCATACAGCTAGTCTGGGTTTATTCAAAGTATGAAAGTTGCAGGGTAGTTACATTTCTTACATGACAACTGAGAAACTGTCTCTAAAAAAGAGTATGCCTATGAACAGAAACCAGAAGATAGAAGTTAAAATGTCCCGAAGTAACACAGTGCTAACTCCATCATAGTCTATTGGTCAAAGAAGAATCCACGCAGATTCAAGAGGAAGGACGACAGACCCCATGCATCAACAGGAAGGGTTTTGAAGAATCTAAGCCATCTTTAATACACCACACTTAATTACATTCAACTATGCTTTACAATGTAGCAGGTACTCTATAACTTCTGATAATGGAAGAGAAGCCCCTATTGGACTAAGCCTATTGTTATCTTTGACTCAAAGATAACAACTGTGAACACTGGACAAAATATAAACACATACCTAACTGGCACTGAATAGCAACCAAAAGCAGACACTGGAAGGGAGCCAACAATTGGAGGAAGGAAAGGCATAGGTGAATTTTTTATGATTTTTTTTACTTATGAGCAGGTCCTAGTCCATGCTGAGCAGGGCAGCTACCACTAGAATAGAAGGTCTGATGTCCTACTGGCATAAAAAAATAAGAGGAAATAATTCAGAGGTACCACAGCAGACTAATAAAGAGAGAGCCTCAAATTTTGTGTATAAACTCTGCCAAAATCTCTAGCTGACCACTGAACTACTCGTATATAGGGTAGACTGCAAGCAGTCCAGGTAAGACTGAAAGTGCTGAATGAGATTTCAGCTGCTGTGTAGCCAAGTTATCAGCCTGTTTTATTAAAATAAAAAGCAATAATTTTCAGAAGGGTAAAACAGAATCCAGGGTCTTTATAGTGTGTCACTCAATGTCCAGAATATAATCCAAGTGTATAAATACATTAGAAAATGTGATCCAGACTCAAGAGAAAGTGAAATCATTGAAGATCAACCCAAAGATGTCTCACATATTGAAATGAGCAGGCAAGGCGTTTAAAACAGCTATTATAACTATATGCTCCAGGACATAAAGGAACATAGCTTCTATGAATGAACAAACAGGAAATCTCAGCAGAGAAATGGAAATTATAAAGAAAGAACCAAATGGAAATCTTAGAAATGAAAAATAAAATATCTAAAATAAAAATTCACTGGTTGGGCTTAGAAGAAGAATAGAGGTAACAAAGGGAAGAGTCAGTGAACGCGATGACCAATCAACAGAAATGATTCATTCTGAAAAACAGAGAGAAAAAAACCAACATGAACAGATCCTTAGAAATCTGTGGAACAATAACAGAAAGTTTAACACATATGAAATTATAACCCCAAAAGTTGAGGAGACAGGGAATAGGGAAGGAAAAATATTTGAAGAAATAATGACCAAAATCTGGTGGAAGTTATAGATTTACAAATTCAAGAAGCTCAGTGATTCACAAAATGGATAAAATTATAGTCAAACTTCTGAGAAAATGAGATAAAGAGAAAATCTTGAAAACTGCTACAGAAAAATAACAAAGAAACAGTAATAAGAATTAAGGCTGACTTTTGTCAGAAACAACAAAGGCCAAGAGAAATCTTGAAAGTGCTGAAATAAAACCATCACTGTCAACCCTGAATTCTATATCCAGTAAAAATAGTCTCTAAGAATGAAGAGAATATAAAGATAAAAACAATAGAACACCAAAGGAAATGATACATTGCTAACTCTACTTGAACTTACTAATAGTTAAATTTGGGTATAAATATCTATTTTGTCAAGCCCTATTTCTGCCCCCTGTGTGTCAGAGCATTGCAAGCTTATTGACTGCATAGTAATAACGAGCTATAATTCTGAGCAAATAC
The DNA here is from genome assembly GCF_028538775.1 of Myotis yumanensis. Taxonomy (NCBI): domain Eukaryota; kingdom Metazoa; phylum Chordata; class Mammalia; order Chiroptera; family Vespertilionidae; genus Myotis; species Myotis yumanensis. Next base: position 41,435,776 of record NW_027223755.1, read on the forward strand.
TCTGTGCCAGGATCCGTCTATGGATATTACATTTAATCCTGGTCCTTATCAACAGTTGTGGCTGTTATTATCGGGATAAAATTGCAGATGAGAAAATAGTCAGAGAAACTAATTACCAGTAATGTGTCCAAGGTCACACAGCTAGTGAGTGTGACCCAGGCCCAAGTAGAGGTCCTTGCCGACTTGAATAATATTTCATGGACATTTATATATAGCTTGAAAATTGACAAAGTCCCTTATGAACCCCTTCTAAAATCTTTCTTACACTATTTAATGAGCTAACTTTTTATTTTAAAGGCAAACATAAAAACATTTCGGGTTAGCACCCTGATAGTCTCTCAATTGCCTGCAAACGGCCTGCTTTCTCCATCTCCCCACATGCTCCTTCCTTTAGCAATAGAGAACACCCAACAGCCCACAACACAGCTGCTGTTTCAGCTGGCACAGAGCTGCTCAGCTAGAGACTGTATCTCCTAGCCTCCTTTGAAGCTAGGCGTGGGCCATGTGATCAATTTTGGGCAAATGGGATATGAGTGGACACAGGTATGACCAGTCAACTTCTGGTCAGGTTCTTAAAGAAAAACACACTTGCCTTAGACCCTCTATTCCTCCTTTCCCGAGGGCTGAAAAATACAACCAGGAGCCTCTGCTTTGGACCTGGAAGTGGAAGCCACGTGTGAAAGGTACAGGAGAGCCAATCTGTGCGCCAGCCCTCAAAGCTGCTCTGAATGGCTTACTGCTGGACCAGGCATGGAATACACATATAACAACATAAAAACACAACAACAAAAGGTTAAAAAATTTCAAAGGCATTTATTGAGAACCTGGCCATGTGGCCATCTCTGTGTGTACCCATTTCTAAAGTAGGGTGATCATTTTACTTTCCTCACAGGGCTGGCCTGAGGGCGGAGTAAGATAATGTGTATAAACATTAGCACAGTGCCTGGTACAGAGCAAGAGCCCACACATGCTACATTTATTGTGTGTCATGGGCTAGATTTGAATATAGACACAGCCTTTTCCTTTATATACTGGGTGCCCTCAGACGCTGAAGAGAATACCTGGTTAATGAATGCTGTTGATCTAAGAACAGAGACAGAGGAATTTGTAGATGCTAGGACTTGTGCTAATGATATCATAGGGTATTTTAACCTTTATTTGACAACCCTTCTTTCTCAGCATTTTCAACTCTTCATCTCCCTTAAAAGAATGGATGGTGTTTTAAAAAACATTTTCTTCTATAGTTGTGAGGGATATATATATATATATATATATATATATATATATATATTCAGGATTATTCTTAGAAAATTAATCTCTCATTTTGAGGCCAGCTCACTACTAGATTACTACGATGATAAACTCCTATTGGTAAAAGAATACTATTTTCTAACCAAATTACTAGAGCTTCCCCTCCCTAATCTGAGCTTCTCTCAATTCTCTTTCAAAAGAATATGTAATGCATTTAGAAGGTGACAGCATGGTGTGACTGCTCAACATTCAATTCGTGTCTTCAGCACCAACAGAGGAAAGGTTAGAGATATAAGGGCAGCCCCTTGTTTATTGCAATTTCACAGCAGTGGCAAATGCCACAACACTCGGGCTGGCAGCAGGAATTAGTTAAAACCTGGCAGCAAAGCTTCCTTTCCCTTCACTGCTTCATATCTTTTCAGAGTGGAGATATATGTTAATTTGTGAAAATGAGGACTAAAAGAAGGACAAAGAGAGGAGGGCTTGGGAGAGCTAGGGCAGGGACGGGAGCCAGCTTAGTAAATGAGGGGGAGAAACCAGAGAGAAGGAATGAGGAAAAGGGAGAGAAGGGAAGAAGGGGCAGAGGACAGAGCAATGTACAGTATGGGTAGAGGTGGACTTGCCTTTTAAAAGAAAAAGGTGGAGGGGGGAGTCATTGAAGAAGAGGAGTCATTTCAATTTTCTCTCTCTGGCAATGACATAAGAAATGGGGGAGATATATAGTAATAATCTCAAAACTAATAAAGCAGGCAAGTCTGAGTCTAGACTTACTTTTTAGCATTTGGAAAATTCAAAAGAGCACTATTTGTATCAATTCTAAGGTAGTCATTTCCCTGCCTCTCCTCCTCCCCCATCCTGCTTCTAGTGACATGTTATTTCCATACCCTTAAGTCTAGGAATAAGTCAGAAACTTCAACTCCTCAACGCTAAACATCAGCTTTCCAGAGGCCTTCGTTACCCTGGATTGGCCAGGACATGGGGATGGTTTAAGTGAAGGAGGTGCTGGGAAACTGGGTCATATGTTGGTGGAACCCTTGTGCTATGGGGCCCTGGTGTTCAGAATAAGATGTGGTACATACTAGTATATACAATGGAATGCTACTCAGCCATAAGAAAAGATGAAATATTGCCACTTGCGACAACATGGATACTTGAAAGTATCATGCTAAAAATCTGTATAATTTTATTAACCAATGTCACCGTGATAAATTCAATTTTTTTTAAAAAAAAGGGCCTCTTACTTGCTAGAATTCCCCCATTACCTGAGGTCGCTGCCTCCATGCCAAAGGCCTTGCCAGTCCTGCCTCCCGGGGGATGGGGGAGGATGGGGGGGTGGAGGGGGGGCTGCTCAGTTTCTACAGAAAAGGCAGGGTTAAGTTGCCTCTCTGTCATTCCATGGTAGGAAAAAAGTAAAAGAAAAATGCAAAACTTGAGAGAAAAGGGGACTTGAAAACTCAAGGATGACAATAGACTGTGAAATCTGAACCCCAATTTCTAGTCATTTCTCTTACTAATTCTGGCTCAGCAATTATGAAGCGATTGCCTTTGGAACAAACAATTTATCTTTCAACAACTATTCCAGGTTCAAGAAGACCTAGAACATGGGAGCATTAATGTTTAAGTAGGCACATATGGCTCTATCTTCTTTCCCAGTTTAAAAGAATTGTATTTACAAAAGCTTCTGATGAATAACTTTGGTTAGTGTCTGGGTTGGCTTGTCACGTGGAGCGCTGGTACCCACACTGGGGCTGGGTGACTTCATTCCTCCACCCTTCCAATGCCTTACCTTTGAACAGGCCAGCCCCTTCTTTTACTTCCCTCTCATGATTCAATTCCCTTCACAAAACCTGAAGAAAGCCAGGAAAACGCCTTGTGTGCAGCTGGAGCCTCAGCTCTGACACCACCGGAAGGCGAATCCAGACCACCTTTCATCAGCCATCTCCCTCCAGCGGAAGGACTGTCAGAGGCCGAAGTGCTTTTACCAGCTCCAATCATGCCAGACTCCTTCCCAAGAACCTGCCAAGGAAATTGCTCGACTCCCCACCAGTGGCTTGAACCTTTCACTTCCATTTGAGACAGATTTGAGTTGACTTGTCAAAGACTGACATATAGTTTTCCATTGAATTTAAAAGAAAAAAAAAAAAACCACACCAAGTTGTTGACTACTTCCTATGGTATAGTGTTGAGTTTTAAGTGTTGTTTGCTGATTTCTCATACCTGTCCCCAATATAAATAATAGAAATCTTTTGGAAAACCAGTCATCAGCTAGTAGTGAATGGTTTTATATAGAAAGAACCCATTTGTCACTAGGGATGAAGGCAGCATAGTATTTTGGTTATAAACTCAAGGTCTGGAGCCAGATTACTTGAGTTCAAATCTCAGCTCCACCATTTACTACTTCTGGGATCCTGGGAAAGTTATTTAATCTATCCCTCAGCTTCTTCAACTATAGAACACGAGCATTAATAATAGCATGAATTTTGTAGAGTTGTGAGGATTAAATAAGCTCACAGTTATCCGGCACATAGTAAACACTCTACTTGTATTAACTATTATTATTATTACTAGGGGCCCATGCACAAATTTGTGCACCTTGAAAGGAACTGTGGGCCGAGAGGCTGCGGTGGGCACAGGGGCCAGTCTCAGCCCATCCTCTGTGCCCCTGCTTGGCCCCTCCCACCCTGGCCCCCGGTCCCCTGTCTGCTGGCAGCCCCACTCCTGCCACCGCCACCGCAGCTGATGGCGCCAGCCCCGCTTGCACCCACTGCTGGCACTGGCCCTAATCCGCACCATCAGCGGGTGTGAGCAGTGGCTCCAGCACTGGCAGTGGGTGCGAGTGAGGCTGGCACTGGCAGCAGGTGGGAGCGCCCGGCAGGACCATGGCACGCAAAGAATTTTCAGTAACCACCAGAGGCTCGCCCCAATGACAGTGACCAGTGCCCGGCTGTGGTGTGGTGCCCCTGCTCACCTGCTCCACCATCCTGCTGCAGCCGATGCCCACCATGCTCCGAGTGCCCCCTGGTGGTCAGTGCACATCATAGCAACTGGTTGTTCAGTTGTTCTGCTGTTTCGTCTATTTGCATATTAGGGTTTTATATATGTAGATGGTTGTTATCATGATTATGTATCCTTTGGGAAACATATGGGGGTCTCAGTGGCTGAGGGAGCCATACCCAGGAGGAGGAGCCCTGAGTTAAGTGAACCCATCTTCCAATTGTCTTTCAACTATGATTACTCACTGTAATAAAGAGAAAAGATGAACAAACAATTAAGGTGGTACTTCCCAGCCCTGTTAGTTAAACCTCCCCAACAGCTACAGATAAAGGGATTCCTAAGAGGGGCTTCTGCTGGACCAAAGAAGCTCACAAAATTCAGGTTTACTGATTATGTTATTGTGAGTTTAGGTATGAGACCAGCTGTCCCCAAATGAAACATTTAGAGCTATAGTCACATTTATTAGCACAGAATTGATTTACAAAACTCAAGGAGGGCACGGAATTCCTATGAACTGTAAATTAGTAAATTGCTTTTTAATCTACCATAAAAGATCACTGAAAAGTCCTTTTAAAATCAAAGGTCTGCTAATTCAATCATGAACACATTTGCCCAATGGTGCTCAAGGCAAGAGGAAATCTTAAATGCTGTGCAATTGCCATTTAAGACATATAATTTAAGGAATGATTTAAGTTTAATTACAATATTGAATGCAGATATATGCTATTTTGAGGAGACATTGGCCTTGACACTAATATTTGCTTTCAAAATATTTTGAAAGAAAATGGCAGCTTCTGCATTGTGTGCTTTCTGATCAGACCTACTTCTCTGTGAGCCACAGAAGACAACAGTGAAAACGGCTGTCCTTTTGGGGGCAGAGTGTGTGCTCCCTAATCTTCAGGGTAGAGAGAGGACAAGAGAAGAAGAGGTTGAATTAACAGGGAGTAGGGACTGCAGGATACACACTCCATCAGAAATAGGATTTGTTCTAGTTCAACAATATGCCCTCATGTTACAGATGCAGAAACTGAGACACAGAAAGGTGAGGTGATTTGCTAGCCATCAGTTGAGGCCCAAAGTCAGAACTCAAACCCAGTCCTTCCTCTTAATTCACCAGCTCTCAAATTCGAACGTGCTTAGAAATTATCTGGAGATCTTCTCAATATGGCTATTCCTGCCCCTTTCATTTTGACTCTGCAGGACTGAGGTGCAGTTGCATCTTTAACAAAATCAGGCGATACGAATGCAAGTGGATCCAGAGACCACATTTTGAGAAATTCTGCTCTAGATCAGGTGTCTTATGGCAGATGCTTTTCAATTTATGAAGCTATTCAGCTAATCAATCCAGAAGTGAAAGCCCTTTGAAAAGTTGCACAAATGCACCTACAATATTCCCAGGCTGGTAAACGTTGCTCCTCAGTACACATTTCTACTCACAGGAGGACCCGGGAGCAGCATCCTTACCAGGGTGCTGGATAGAATTGCAGAATCTCAGACACTACCACAGACCACATAGACCGAATAAGTCAAATCTTCATGTTAACAAAATCCTTCGGTGATTTTGAATGCACAGCAAAGTTTGAGAAGAACTGATACAAGGTCCAGGAGCCTGCTCTGGTTATCTATCGCTGCATAATACATTACCACAAAACCTTGTAGTATACAAACACAACAATACTATTTTCTCTCATGATTTTATGGGTTAGGACTCACCTGGACAATTTGTTCTCTTCCATGGTGATCAGCACAACCAGACCTGGGGCCTCGCATCTCCTTTATACGGCATATTCTGGGGCTGGAATGTTCAATATGGTGCCTTCATTCACATGACTGGAATTTGGGCTGAAATGGGTGGAAACTGGGATGTGGAAAGCAATGTTCTATTTTCATGTAAGGTGGTCTCAGGAGAGTCAGACTTCTTACCCAGCAGCTGACTTCCCCTAGGGTGAGGGCTCAGGCACTGGTCATGAGCCATACAGCCCACCCACATTCCAGGGGAGGAAACATGGACCACAACTCTCCGTCTCTAACTTACCACGGAGCTTACTAGCAGTGCAAGGGAAATGCTTAGGGTTGTGAAGCACCTGGAGCCAGTCCATCATCAAAGAGCCAGGCTGTGAGGTCCAAACTGCAAGTAGCATGAGAGGTGAGAAAAAGGGAGATTAGCTGGGAAAGGCTTTCCAGGAGGAGATGGGACTCAAATTGGTCTTAGAAGCATGAATAGGGGCTGGTCAAGGAGAAAGAAAGGAAACGGGCATTCCAGAATAATTTCTCGATCTACCACAGCCTCAGGCTAGTTTGTTTTTGCCCCCTCCTCCCCCCCCACTCCCCGCCCTGACCTCTCACGCTATACACACACACACCACTCCACTCTGGGCCTTAGGTTTCCACCGCACTGTAAGATACCCATGTTGTTGTCTTCTCATAGCAACATTGTGTGAGTTTACAAAGCAGAAACTGCTTTTCAGATTAAAGTTTCCAAAGAAATCTGAAATTGGCCACAGCCTCACCACCACACCAAGTATTCAAAGAAATCAGGCAGCTTTGAACAATACCAGAAAAAGTGGTTTGCTCAAATCTGAGTCATTTCCTGTCTAGAAAGGATAGATTGTTCTAGGCCTTGCTTTTCCTCTGCTCTAAGTGGGAATATTCAGATATTGCATAGGAAACCCAGTCCCTGGAACGATACTTGGATGCAGAGAAGCAGCCCGAAGTATGTGTACAAATAAGCAATTTTTAAAAAGCAAGAAGTCAACTGAACATAAAGTATGGTCCCAATTACATAAAATGTTAAAATACTAGAAGCAATGTCATAACGTTGACAGTTGTGAAAATATGTATGATTTTTTCCTCTTTTCCATATTTCAGTAAGTTTTTCACAATGAACATGGGCTATTTTCATAATCATAACAACATGCCTGATCAAAAGATGTATTTTGATTTTCAAAGAATGTTCTAGGAACCCTCACATAGCAATGGATTCTTCAAAAACACAGTTTTCACAAACCCTTTCACAAATCCTTCTAGAAGCCCACATATGAGTATTTGCCCTGATAAATGCCAGTTCTGTTCTTCAAGATTTACTTGTCAGGAAATCAAGACACACAGAATGAGTTATTTCAGAAGGAAATGTTCCGGGATTTTGGAAACAGATGATGCTTTCTTTCAATCCGTTGTCATTCTTCTCCTTCACTAAGATATTGTCGTCATCACTCTGGCTTTAACACAGCTTGACAGTAGCCGCATTTCGGTGTTGGTCTTCATCTCTTTGGGTAAAAGTCTGTGGATTGAGGCTCAGCTCATAGCTGTTTTATACTAGTCAGACACGGGGACTAAATTAGAACAAGAATGGGTCCGAGGTGGGATAATGTGAAGCCGACCGCCTCCCGGCAGGCATTTTATACTCAGGACCTCATTCTCATGAACGCTGACTAGGCCATTGGCCCTCACTTTTATAGGCCAGAGGGCTGTTCACTCCCTATCATAAACTATTGGCAGCATAACCCTTCGCTTACTTTTCTTATTCACTCCCAGTTTGTGCTGCTGCTAAAATATTCTGCTTTTCAGCTGCCATTATCAGCGTCAAAATCATCCCTAGTCTAAGGCACCAGCCTTCCCAGAGCAGAAACCACAGACTCAGCAGCCGGGATGTCATCAGTGTACCCGAGATTACATCATCTCCTTCTGCCAACCTTAATACCACTATGGTAACCATCAACAGCAATAGCCATGATTATTTCAGTAGAAATATTGAACAGATGTGACAGCCTTGTCAAACTCCTTTGCTGGTGTCCAACCACTCTGTTATACCTTTTGCAAGTCTAAAATCTCTCTTCTGGCCATAATAGAGACGGCGTGCGATGACTTCCCACTTGGGAAACTACGCCTGTAGCATCAATTGGCATCTCAAATACCAACTACCAACACCAACCTATACATATAGCCCGCTGGTCAGTTTTACACACATTCTCCTTTTTTGACTTTCAGGACAGCTGAGCCTGCAGTGGAATAACTTGAAGGAGCACTGGATTTCCTGTCAGAAGTTTTGCATTTCTGGGTCCTTACTACCTGTAAACCTTGAGCAAGTCACTTTGAACTTGTTTCTTGTTAGTAAAATACCTACCTCTTTTCAACCCAGTTTGATAATTAAATGAAATGGTACATTTAAAAATAACAAATTAGGAAAATAGGTAAACAAATACTTGTACATGCTTGTTCATAGTAGCACTATTCACAATAGCCAAGAGATGAAAGCTACCCTACTGTCTATCAACAGATGAATGGATACACAAAATGTGATATGTGATACAATGGAATGTTGTTCAGCTATAATATGGAATACTGTATATACATGGTACCTTGTGGAAGCACCTAGAAATACTGGTACATTCTGCATCATGAATGAACCTAGAAAACTTGTGCTAAGTGAAAGAAGCCAGGCGTAAAATGTCACATATTGCAATGCTCCCATTTATATAAAATACCCAGAATAGGTCAGTCTATAAAACAGAAAACAGATTTGTGCTTGTGAGGGGTGGAGGGGAGATGGGAGAGACTGTTAAATGGATATAGGTTTTTGGGGGGTGATGGAAATGTTTTGGAACTAGGTTGAGGTGGTGGTAGCACAACATTGTGAACGTACTAAATATCACTGAATTGGTCACTTTAAAGTGATTAATTTTATGTCATATGAATTTTATCTAAATAAATAAAAGTTATAAATAAGCACATGAAAGTCCTAGTTAGTATATCCCAGAGATAAAACTGTCTCAGAAAGATTAAGTGACAGATGAAAGGACAAACACTTAAAAAACAAAACAAGCAAATCAAAACAACATAAAACAAGAAATGTACTCTGAAACTAGAATTCTGGTCTTCTGATGCACCAGGTAGGTCCCCCTTTATGCCATTACTGCTATCCGCTTCTGGGTGTGGGAATCGCCGATTAAGCATTTAAGATCATTCTCCGTTCTGAATTTCTGCTTGTTGCCTAATCCAGTCCACCTACTGCATTTTCCCTCTCCTCCTCCCCTTGTTAATTCACAGTGATACTAAGACCAAGTGATAATCTGACCTAAAGATTGGGGTCTTTGGAAAACCAGAAGAGCTTCTCTACTCTGTATCTTCTTTATCTAAAGAGAAGGTTCCTGAATGTCTAGTGGTTCTCTGAGAAGCTAGGGAGCTTTGCTACAAATGTATTAGCTTGGGCCCCATCCCAGTCCAACTGAAGCAGAATCTGTTGGTCCTTTGGAGCCATACAAAATAATATGAATGTTTCAAATGCAAAGTCTATCTTCCACATCATGTGCAGCTCTTCAAATGTCTGACTCCAGGCACTGTGTCCATCCATGTCTTCTCCCTAGTAATACTTTTTGCCTTAAAGTCTATTTCATCCAGTAATAATGCAACTACCAGCTTTCTTTTTCTACTCTTTTCCTTTTAACATGTAACCAGCCGCTGGTAGTCTTGGTGTGGATACTCACGTTCTGTATGCCAGACTCCAGCCAGTTCTCCTTGCCCTCCAGCAGCTTGCGGTAGATGGCAATTTCCACATCCAGGGCCAGCTTGGCATTCATGAGCGCCTGGTACTCACACAGCTGCTGGGCCATGTCCTGCTTCGTGTTTCTCAGAGCGGCCTCCAGCTCAGCCACCTTGAACTGAGCATCCTTGATGGCCAGCTCCCCACACTTCCCAGCATCGGCGATGGTGGCCTCCAGGGAAGTCTTCCGGTTTTGAGACCCTCAAGCTCAGCCTGGAGTCGGCTGATGATCCAGTTTGTTGTAATAAAATAAAGAAATGTTTAAAATGCTTAAAGAATGTTAGAAAAGTTTTTAAAAGTTTGGGTTAACTTTCCTTAAAACTTAAAGCGTGATATGAAGAACACATTCCCCACTGCCTTGAGGTGTGTGTACCCCAGAGATAAGGGTTTGAACTGACTCAGAGTGACTTGTCAAGATAAACACTTGCCTGAGTGACATACTCTCCTTAGCCCCCTTGCCTTGTTTGAAATTAACGTATGTGCATTGACGTAAATCACTGATAGCCACCTGAGCTGCTACAGGTATGAACAAGCTTTAAATATGGACCCTGACCAGCTAACAATGCTCGCCTGTCAAGACAGCTACAAAGGCCCACCCCTTTGTAGGTCTGACAAGCGACACGACGCTCCTCTCCCTGCCAGAGGACAGAAGAACGGCTAACAACCCCCGATTGAGATGTAACCGAGCTCTCGGGTGAGAAACGCCAGACCCCCTGCGCCCAGATCAGACCAGCCCAGCTGCTGGACCCCAGAGGACAGCACCATGGGGATCCCTAAGTTTGTACCCATAGCTCAGGAATTTGTGTGAGTAATAAAAAAGCTGTGTGATTTGCAACTGCATGTTTCATGTGGTGTGATTCCTGCTGCAGTTAATTGAACTATTTTGCATACGCTTAAAATTTAAATTAAAGCCTCTGGTCTTTGTTGGTCCTAAAGCCTGCCACTCTGGTCCTGCTTGTGTAGAGCAGACTCTTCGCTAGCAACTACTTAAGTGTCCCACACCTGCACGGTTAAAGTATATCTCAAGGGACGCCTTAGATAAACATCCCAGATCCTTTCCCAGGATCTCCTTGGGACACGGTTCATCTTAGGAATCTCAGTCTTCATGTGATGCAGGTCATCCCCATGCTTTCCAACCAACATCTGCAGCTCCTCATACTTGATCTAGTACATGGTTTCAGCCTCAGCCCAGCTGTGGTTTGTGATGTCCTCATGCTGGGCCTTGACCTTGAGGTCCAGAGAGCAGTTGTTGTCCATGAATAGCACCACAGATGTGTCCAAGGTCTGGGACTGCAGTTCACAAATATCCTTTTCATACAGCTGCTTGTAGAAGTTGATCTCATCGGTCAGCCCTTTCAGGTGGGACTCCAGCTCTACCTTGTTCATGTACGCTTCATTCACATACTTCTTGATGAGGACAAATTTATTCTCCATCTCTGTGCTTGTTGATCGCATCCTCATACTTATTCTTTAAGTCCTCCACCAGTCCCTGCGTGTTGCCAAACTCTGCCTCCAGCCTCAGTTTCTCTGGAGCCAGTGTGTCCACCTGCCACTGAAGGTTGTTGATGCAGCCCTCAAACATGTGGTCCATGTTACTGCGAGTCATCTTCTGCTGCTGCGGGAGGTTCCATTTGGTCTCCAGAATCTTATTCTGCTGCTCCAGGCCTCGCACCGTATCTACGAAGGAAGCAAACTCGTTGAGGGTCTTGATCTGCTCCTTCTCCTGGTTGCTCACGGCCTGGATTAATGCTGGTGGTCTTGATCTAGCATCTAGAAGGGTTCAGGAATCTGGAGAAGGCACTGTGTGTAAATTAATCAAGAGTCCAGAAACGAAACGTAATTTTGAAAGGCATTTTGGGGAGTCAGAGAAGACTTAGCTAAAGGAACTAAGTTCTGCTTGTCTCAGGACCCCTTGCTCGTTATTAACACAAATTGTCCTAAGGCAAGGTAGATATACATCAAAGGCCAGGGTTTGGTATACAGAATCTATTGTCAGATTGCAGGAATTGCCTACGGCTGTTCAGGTGTTTGGCCAGTAGGAGGCAATAACATGTAGATTAAGATGCCCTTAGCTGTCTGGCAGCAAGCAACAATTTATGCATCCTTTTCAGGTTTGGGGAAATGCCTTTAGCCATTTCCAGATGATTCAGCCCTGCTGACATGCTGGAATTGGCTTCCGGCACTGGATGTTAGGGTCCACCTCCAGCTTCAGGGGGCTCAGCAGGCTTTGGTTCACTTGGACAGCTGTGTTGCTCCCCATACTCCCAGCCCCACCATATCCCTCGGCCAGACAGGGCACTCTGGTAGCTGCTGCCCACCTGGGAAAAGGCCGAGGAGCTGGTGCGGGTGCTAGGCCCGCTGGAGTATGAGCAGCTGCTGAAGGCCTGGGTGCCAGAGGTGGACGCCTTGTAGGTCTTCTAGGTCACTCTTGTGGACATGGTGGAGGCTGGAGTGGAGGCGAGGAGGCTGAACCAAACAGAGAATCTAGAAGGAGAGCCAAAAAGCTGCTTGTCACCTTTATTATTTTAAAACAAACCGATTTATAGTTTTAATAGTTTTTTTATTGTTATCTGAACTCAAGTGTCTAATCCAGCCTTTGTTTTGTTTCTTGATTGCACGTGTGTGTTTTGTAATTTTGTATTGTGAGTCATCTTCAGTAGGGTTTATCTGGGAAGTGTTCCCTGGATGGAAGAATGGTCCTTCCAAAGAGATTTGTGCTTTGTCTTCTGCCAGTTGGCCCAGAAATATCACCAACTTCAGACCACTTTTATGTTAATTTCTGACCTGAGGGGCCTCTATTAATGCAATGAATGTAAATTAAGCCCAAGCGTGAGGAGCAGAGCCATCCTTAGGGGAGGGTTTCTCTCATCTAGAGCCCAGGCTGAGAGAAGTTTTCTTGTGTTGATGGACAGGTTTTTATTTCCTAGTGCATCCTTTTTCTGGGTGTCCTAGATTTATGTAGGGATCTCAGTACTAATTCCTGCTTCATATAGGAGACTTTTCCTCCTGTCCCTGTTGTTAACAGAGTGCCACATGGACAATGTGCCCGAGGGCAGCTCTAGTGTCAGCTCATAAACTCACTAGTCTGTTGTTTTGTTTTCAGTGCTGGGGTATTTCCGTTTCTTGTGATAGCAAGAGGATTTAAAAAATGTACTTAACCCAGAATTTCTAGGTGATAGTGGCAGTAAGGCTGGCTTTCGGTTTATCTAGCCTGCAATATTGATAAAAATAAAAGTACCCTAAGTGTTATCTGTATGTAGCATTTTATATCAACTAAGTAATAATTTGTCTCACAACAGATTCTCAACCATTTTCAAAACTGAAGGCGATACTAATCTCAAAATACCTTCACTAAAGAGCAATACTTGTTATACCTGCAAATGTTCATATGCAAAGTGGGGCTGTTAAATAGTGAGACTGAGGCTATAAACTACACAATTACTTACCTTTGTAATTGTTCAGACACTATTTGCATATGTTCTCTGGTAAGTGAAAACAGAACTTCAAAAATGAATTTTCCTCTTGTGTGGTTATTAATTTCTTAGAAGTGAATAACTTTATTGTTATATTAGCCAACTTAATTTTTGAAAACAATATCAGCAATATAATTCTTCAATGAAAGTATCACAGAAGAAGGAACCAGGGATCTAAACACTAATAAAACAAACACTTGAATAGTTCCGATATAGGGCAGAGAGATAGTCAATATGGCTCTTTCCCTCGGTCCCACCATCAGCTTCCCACATAACCCAAGACAAGCTTTCACTTTTTTCATGGCTCTGTGTCTCCATCTCTAGCCTGTAGCTTTACTGTTGATTAACTGTACAATTCAGGGAGAGCCTCGAAATAGTTCATCACTGTGTGACCTCTGGTAAGAGACTGGTTCCTGTAGGCTCATGTCCTTAAGAAGGGTGACAATTACTGACCTCACAGGCCGCTACTTGAGCTAATTTACCTAAAGCTTCCAAATCAAGACTGTCAACTCTGTCAGCCATTATTATTACTCTCACCAGCATTACTATATAATATTGTGATAATATAATAAAGAGGGTCTTTTAAAACTATATCCTCAAAGAACAAAGATTTTTCTCAAAAAACTGATAGGTTGCTTAATATTAAGTTAAATTTTTGTGTGAAGGATTTTCTGCCAGTCTTATGCATATTTTCTATAAGCAATCCTATTGAGGATTTGAATAAGAAAGAGAAATCAGGGCAACAAGGAAAACTATAATGGTGGGGGAGACAAACCTTTCATCTTTAAGCTTTGTACCAGCCAAGAATTACTGACCCCAAAGGATATCAATTTTAAAACATCATTCAAATATTATTCCCTTTAGAATTTTCAAAACGTAAATTTGGGGCCAGGGAACTGCTGGTTTCTTTCTGAGACTACATGAAAAATTACTTACCAAATTACATAATTTCCTTTGACATTAATTTTAATCCTTTAAAACATTCTCAGTAATGTATGAGTCTATAGAAATAATTGTTCATAAATAAACACTATACAAGTCAGTAAACCAGTGACAGATGAAAATACAGAAATAAGTGTTCTCTGGATGTAACTGTCTTAGGAAGAGTAACCTAAAGAAACTCCTGTCAGCTGGGGCGGGGGGCGGGGGGGGGGGGGGGGCGGGGATGCGATTTGCTATCTAAGTGAAACCTAGAACTGGAAGCCAGTCAGCCAGCTGCCTTGCCCCAGGTCCACCGTTTATCATATAGCCCAAGACAAAGCTCTCAGCGTTGTTATGGCTCTGTATCCCTGTCTCCAATATTTAAGTAATATCTGCCACTCTCCTATTAACAGAAGTGCTGTAAGAATTCAAGAGATAATGTTAAGAACCCTGACATGCCCATAAACACAAACATTACCCCTGGTGGTTGCCCCGGCAGACTCTGTTAAGAGATGTATGATGCTTGACAATGGTAAGGTTGGGGATAAACCTTGTCAGCAGCTCCAACTTGACTTTGGTCCGGAGTTGGGAGTGGCCAGAGGGAGGTGGGCAGAGCCAGATAATGGCCCTACCCAGGGGGATGCCTGAAGGCCTCTGATGAAAACAAAGTTCTAAGGTGGCCTGTCTCCAGGTGCCAGGATAGTCAGAAGTCAGTATAAGATTGATTCCTTCAGCCTTGGACAGCTCCCAGCCCAACCCCGTTCACCTGGAAGGGAAGGACGTCCTGCTCCCTCCCACCTTTCCCAGGAGGAACTGGGGGCTGTCAACAATGGCCTTTGTTCACTCTTCCAGAAGAGCCAAACCGAAACTACATGAAACACTTCAAATCCCTCTTAAGTACTGACAATAGCAAAAAGAGCAATGGAGACTGGGTTTTTAAAACCCAACAGGCAAACATTAAAAATAGTGACTTTAAAAAAAAATCTAAATGTGCTCCTCCAGTGCTGTGCACAGGAAAAAAGAAAACATTTCATTTTCTGTCTTTGCCTTGTGGTTTTTATAGGCGCAAAAATGTGAAATAAACTTCCTTAATTTTCACTTCAGTGTTTGCAGCTTAGGATTCCATTAATATATCCTTCCCCTCGGTTGTGCAGGGTCCTCGTTTGCAGTCAGTTCATTCTGCACTGATGTATATTTCATTGCCCAAGGCTTAATTTTGATTTATTGTCCATCCATAAATTAGAAAAATATGCTCTGGAATTCCATCCCGCTGAAAAGCTGTGCCTGATGTCAGGGGACTGGGTGATATTTAAGATGTCAGAAATACATATTGGATTAGTGTGCTTTGTTTCCCCACAACAGCAGGTGTTTAATCATAGCTGATGGCTGGAGTTAAATGCATTAGGACAGCAGCAGCCAAGAAGATGGAGTTTTTCTAAACCATACAAACTCCAGGATAAATAACTCAAAACTAATTGTGTGTCCACATCTTAGATACATTTTTATTTACTTAATACATTAAACAATGAAAATAGCCTCTGGCACTTAACTTCATGTTTAAGAGCCTGTGGAAATATTTTATGTTAGGGAAGTGTTGGCTGTTTAAACATAATTACTATTTCCCTTACTGGCCCTCTGGTGGCTTTATATCAAATATTTCTCAAAGCAGAAGAGAATAAAAGCTGAAATCTCTCAGTAATTTAAGGATAAGGAATCTTAGGGTTTGCTTTATTCTTCTTAATATCATTGGAATGTGTACATCTGTGTACGTGCCCATTTTGCCATAATCCAAAGGATGTTCCACGTACCTACTGACCAGGCACTTTCCCTTCCTCTCTTTGTAAAGTAGAGGTTCTCTTTGCCATTATGTTTATATTAATTAGAGTTCTATGTGTATAGAAAAATGATCAGGCTTGGTCTGGAGCAATTTAGCTGGAGGCTGGAGAGAAGACGCTCAGGAGAGCAAACATTTTCAAGGTGCAACCGATGACCTGTAACAAGCAAGGGAGATTCATGGCGAGAATCGTATATTTTGACACAACAGTGATTTGATTAAAAGAGAAAGTAATAGGTTTAAACAGTCACTATGAGGATGTAGCCAGACTTTGGTAGCATTTTGCAATTTACTTTACAGACGAGTGACAGTGCAGGAGAGAAGGCCTTTGCTGCACAAAGAGGCCAGTAGGACTTGGAAACAAACAAAAATTGAGTGATTGATACTAGTCTTTCCCCGTCCTCATCCTTTAAAAAAAAAACAGCCACATACACCCATGGAGAAGACAGGGTAATACAGAGGCAAGGAAAATATTGAGGTTACTTTGAGAATGGAATTAGAACTGCATTTTAATTTTTCTTGGATTTTTTTAAAATAATTATTTTTGGAGTCAGACTCCACTGAATCAGTCTGAAAAGAAAAGGAAAAAATATAAGTCTCTGAATTTTGAGAAAAATAAAAATTTGTATTAGAAAACTGAAAGAGTTAATTTATTTCACTTAGATAAGCAGTATTATCCCCAAGAAGAGCTAACATACTTAGGTTCAATGTAGCATCAAATTTAATTCTAACATAGCAGTTGAGAATAGGGCAGTGTGGTTTGAATTAAATAGGTTAAAAAAAGTATTAATAAAACATTGTTCAGTAAAAAAGTGCAAGTTACAAAGCAATCTATACTATGGTCCCATTAACATGAGACTACAAGAAAAACAAAAAACAAAATGAAAGACATTCTATATGTGCGCATATGTCCAAGAATAACTATATCACTCATAGGAGAGGGTCTGAGGGCAAACAGGACAGTAGTCATCCTGAGAAGAGGAGTTAGACGTTCTACTCTATATAATTTTGTGTTGTTTGATTTTTATCTGTAATGATGTTTTCAGATATAACTTGAATAAATTATTTTCTAAAGAATACCAGTAAAGCTCTGTTTTTAAGGGAAAAAAGAGGTTATTCCCTAGTTTGGTACATATATACTGCCTGAATAAAGATCAATTGTGATTTATTATTGCTATAATTATGTGTTGAATGAAATAGTCATTGAATGTTGTTATAGATAAATATTTTGAAGAAAAAGTTTTAAAAAATACTGTCCTGATGAGGTGTTCAAACTTCATTGGAACCTTAGTTTTCTCACTGGAAGCCCATTTATTCTTCTTTTACCCCTCCCCAACCCCACCCTCACCTAGTCTCAGTGACCTTGGTGAAGTGGCTGCCTGAATTACTAAGCATTTATTATACTAGGAAATTCACTCCCCCCCCTTCCAAACAAACAAACTAAAAAATCTAGGTACTAACATTGTTCTTTGTCTCAGAATTTCTAATAATAATATTCTCCTTGTTAAAATGTTTTTTCACAAGTCTGATTTTAAAGTGATATTTTGGTGCTTTTGTGTTTTTTTAAAAAGAATGTTATGAAATACATTTTTCTTTATTACAATAATTTTCATACCCTTTAATACCTTTTCCTGTTTTGCAACTGATATCCCAAAGTTCTTCAACAATTTTAACCCAAGGGGAGTGTCATTTTCATAGGAAAAAATAGATATGGGGACAGAAGACTCTCGCTCTAAACCACGTCATATCCTTTCTAATAGTTTTAGTCGCGTGTTCTAGCTCAGGCTCCCCAGAAAATCTACTCTGAGGTCAAGATTTCTTGCAGGAGGTTTCCCGGAGGCTGCTTTGGAGTCACACCTGAAGGAGACAGGACTGGCAAGAGGAGGAGTTGAGCTGCTCTTTTGGGCCTGGGTGATCCTGCAGAGCAGTTCCCCATCGCACCTCACACTGACCAGTCATTGGGTGCAGGCTGACCCTGGAAGGGAGGTAACTTTGGGTGAGGTAGCTCCCTGTGGAGGAAGGCAATTCCGGGAGAGGGATGTGCCTGAGAGCCTTTAGCAACCAACACTCCCAGCAGCTATAGGCACGAGTGCCTTGGACTTAAAAGGGGGCTCTAGGTGGTACACCCCACATTCACCACATTGATCATTCAGGTCTCATTATTTTCATTTTCATCTACAAAAAGTGATATTCATTAAACATCTAGCCAGAGCACCTCTCTAAAACAAAGGAGAGAAGAAGCAACGTTCATGTGAGAAAACATGAGAGCACCATAATTCCAAGGCATTTTTGGTAAATGAGGCTGAAAGTGGAAGGGTGAAAATCATTCCATTGTTGTCACAGAAGCAGTAAAGGAAGGAAAGAGAACAACTTAATGAGTGTCTCAGGCTAAACATCTGAGATTTTGTTTTCAAAATGTCCCCACTCTCTCATACTGCAGATTCCCTCATTCTGTATCAGAAATGATTAACATTTTATGATGGGCTCTGGAGACTATTAACTGGAATTTTCTGTCACACATTCCTTATACCAAGTATCTGAAAGACAGAAGTGGAGGACCTCAGGCACCCACGACTGTTTTCCCCGGGTTCTGTTCTGAAGAAATCTGGTTCCAGGAGGACATGGTGCAGATAACGTGGATTTGTGGAGCAAGTGGGGAAAGGGAGCTTTACCAAATGCCCAGGGACCAAGGCAGACACCTGGTCTAACAGGAGTGTTGTCAACCTGTCCCTGTCAACATATGGCATCTTGAGTCCTGACTCTGCCTTGGCAGCCTGGAGGTGGACTGGGCATATTTGGAAGCAAGTGACATTAATCAAGATTTGCTTAGGTATGTGGGAGGGAGAAAATACAAATGTTTTAAAAAGCTTATACGCAGGAATGCTTATTCAATCTCCGGTAGCCTAAGTAGAAAACAGTTATGTCTGAAAAAGGAGAAGCTTGACATGCTTTCCTAAGACATCCCCCAAGCATCTGCAAGCATCGCCCAAACAGTAGTCCTTCTCCAGAGGGAGTCCTTTAAGGAACATCCAAACCCTCCTTGTTCTAACACAGAGAAAAGGTACCCGAAAGAAATATCTGTTCCTAAACATCTCCACACATATACATGTCTTGACAGGAGCAATAGATATGAATGTTCTGAATGGCAAAAATTGTGGAGCGAATTGTCTACATGCAAGATGTAGGGTTAGGCCAGTGGTCGGCAAACTCATTAGTCAACAGAGCCAAATATCAACAGTACAATGAATGAATTTTCTTTTGAGAGCCAAATTTTTTAAACTTAAACTATATAGGTAGGTACATTGTTATTAACTTAATTAGGGTACTCCTAAGGATTAGGAAGAGCCACACTCAAGGGGCCAAAGAGCCGCATGTGGCTCGAGAGCCGCAGTTTGCCAACCACGGGGTTAGGCCCTGGGACTACTCATTCTTGAACTTGAGATTTGATCCCTCATGACTCGTCCCTTTAAAGTTTAACTTTTGAGGATAGTTTGTATGCTAAGGGTAAATGTGCAAGTAAACAAAGAGATAGGGGACAGGAGGGAAATAAGCAAAAAGAAGCTATTACTGTGAGGTGTCCTAATAACAACTAAATTAGCTAACATAGGTTGAGTGCTGTCTGTGATTTCCTTCTCAGGGGTTTGCATACATTAACGTAATAATCATAGCAAGAAGCCCAAGAAGTTGGTACTGCCATCATCTCCATGTTTACAGATGAGGAAATTGAGAGTCTAAGTAACTACATGGCACAGGTAGGAGATGGTACCAATGAAACCACAGCTCAAGAAGGCCACTTCTGCACAAGAGCTGTACTTCCCTTCGTATCTACAGACTTTCAAAGGTTAGGGCCGAAAGAGACCTTCAAGATCCAGAGACCACCCTGTCCCAGCCTCTCCCACTACAGGCAAGGAAACAGCCCCAGAGCAAAAGACAGGATAGTTCCATATTGCTTCGGTGGTCATAAGCGTTATCTTCCAGAAAGATATGTAATTACATGATAAATGATATTGTGGTTGGCAATGTTTCTATTTGCTCTGGTAATAAATCATCAGGACATTGAAATGTCCTGAATTTTGTGACCAGACCCAGGGTCGTTTCTTTCCTGTAAACTGCAGAACTAAGCACACTGAGCTAGCTTGGTGGGAGAAAACATTTTAGATCCTCAAATTTCCTGGAATAGGGTTTCTGAGGATCAGCTGAATTGGGGCCCAATTTGTCCTGGAGATCTGATGTCATCCTACACTGGGACAACAAGAGCAGCCCCCGCCACCTAGAAATGAGAAGACCCAGTCATGCCATGCAGCCTGGCACTGATGTCCAGGAAGGCCCTTGGTATGTCTAGGGGCCACAGCAGCAGTGCGGCCTATTAGTCTTGCTTTCATGGGCTTAGAGCTGTCTGAGGGGAGGGACTGGCTGATCCTTTTATTTCAGGACCAGGAACACTTTAAAAAGTCACCATGCATTCAACTGTGGAACTGGGTTACCTTTATATCCTACTTGACAACACCAAAAATCCCCAATTTCTCAGCTTGACAAAGTTCACTTTTTTTTCTTTTAAATCAGAAAACGCTGTTTTTGTTTAAAGGCTAAAAAGCCCCTGCATATATTGTAAATAAGACCAAGTTTTCCTTATTCCTCGCTTATGACGAATTCTTAGCTATTCCAAAGAATCATCATGTATTTATTCATCAAACATTGCCTCGACCTGCGGCTGAAGGACTTCAGTCACTGAATTATCGTCACCCCTCAGTTTAGTGACAGATTCTGTGCTATGACATGTATTTTAAGTCCAACATTTTATATCCCCAAAACATGCCGGAATTGTCTCTTGGGCTTCATTGTTTTTAGGATCATTCCCTGTTTCTAAGTTTTCAAGTCCCTGCCCCTCGCTTATTCAAGCTTCCAGGGTGTAGCCGAACTACCTGGGTCCCCAGAAAAGATCCAGCTAACTCAGAGGCGGAGACAGCATGGGGAGAGGAACAGAAGTAAAGAACTTCAGACGAGAAGGTGGTTTCCCCAACTGCCCAGCACACGTGGCCCAACGCCCTCCAAAACCAGAGATGAATCAAGTTGACCTCCCTCCTGCCTCCTCCGCCTCCTCGCCCTATAGTCCAGCAGAACCAAAGGCACAGACTTCAGACTGGGGCTTCCCACACCAAAGTCCTCCACGTCACAACTGCAGGCTTTGCAAATCAGCGGCTCCAGAAACTGTCACCCAATGACACTTCGGACTCATACAAATATATAAGAACTTTTTTAAAAAAAAATGAAGTGCTCTATTAATATGATAGTCTTACTTCACCGATATAGTGATGCTTTTTTTTAAAAAAAGGCTTACAAAGATTTTAGCTTGTCAGCCCACCTAGGAAAGCTGTGTTGAAGAACC
Source organism: Myotis yumanensis (assembly GCF_028538775.1). NCBI lineage: Eukaryota > Metazoa > Chordata > Mammalia > Chiroptera > Vespertilionidae > Myotis > Myotis yumanensis. The sequence goes on from NW_027223755.1 coordinate 41,457,174, forward strand.
TCTGTTGCATATTTTTGTTTGTTTTGTTAATTCTCACCCGAGGATATTTTCCATTGATCTTCTAGAGAGAATGGAAGAGACAGGGAAAGACAGAGAGAGAAACATCGATGTGAGAGAAACACATCGATTGGTTGCCTCCTGCACAGTCCCGACCAGGGCCCAGGCCGGAGAGGAGCCTGAAACCAGTGTAGGTGCCCTTGTAGGTGACCTTGACTGGAATCAAATCCGACACTCTATCCACTGAGCCAAACCAACAAGGGCAGCCGCGGGCAAACTATGGCCCGCGGGCCGAATCCGGCCCGTTTGAAATGAATAAAACTAAAAAAAAAAAAGACCGTACCCTTTTATGTAATGATGTTTACTTTGAATTTATATTAGTTCACACAAACACTCCATCCATCCTTTTGCTCCGGCCCTCCGGTCCAGTTTAAGAACCCATTGTGGCCCTCGAGTCAAAAAGTTTGCCCACCCCTGGACTAGGGCCTCTGTTGCATATTTAATTCACTTGTATGTGCCTAAGAATAAATATAGGCCAAAACCCATTTCTAACAGGGAACTAGAAAAGAGATGTAGAAATGAAACAGCAATTCCGCTTCTGGGAATTTATCTGAAGAAACCTGAAACACTAATTCCAAGGAATATATGCAACCCTGTGTTCACTGCAGCGTTATTAGCCAAGATTTGGAAGCAGCCCAGGTGTCCACCAGTAGATGAGTGAATAGAACAGCTGTGGTACATTTACACAACGGAATATTACTCGGCTGTCAAAAGGGGGAAACACACCCTTTGCAACAGCATGGATGGACCTGGAGAACATTATGCTAAGTAAAATAAGCCAGTCAGAGAAAGACAAGTACCATATGATTTCACTCACATGTGGTATTTAATGAACAAACTGAACTAACAAGCACAACAGAGACAGACGCATAGAGAGCAGGCAGACAGCTCTGAGGGGGGCGGGGGTACGGGTGAGGGGATGCTGGTGGGGAATGGATGGACTCAGCAACAAAGTAAAACAGAAAGAACTCATGGACACGAACAACAGGATGCTGAACGAAGGGGGAAGGTGCGGGTGGAAATCTCCTAGGAAGTGTTTAAGGTTAGATCGCTCTCAGAAGGCTCAGCTCTGGTACGCGGGAAGCGATCCGAGCGCCTCCGAAACAAGACCTAAAAAACAAAAGAAACAAAACACCGGGCCCCTCCTTCCCCGCACCCGCCCGCGGGGCTCCCGGCCGCAGCGCGGGGCGCGGTCCCGCATCCTCCTGCCCCCCAACCCAGCCCGGGGCCCTCCCAGCCGTGGCCCCAGGCTTCCTCTTATTAATGTTTTTTAAAAGAAAAAAAAAAGTAAATCATTACTCAGCCCAGCTCAGTCACCAGGCAAACGGTGTTTAATAAATTAGCCTAATCTATGCCGCAAGTGGGCTGTGAGTGCCGCGTTTCCTCCGGTTAAGGGAAACATTTATATTCTCTCCTCGCCCCGCGCCCCGGCTCCCGGAGTCGCTCCCCCGGCGGCGGGAGCGGGGTGGCCGCGGGGCTTTGTCCCGCCCGGCCCCGCCCGGCGCGCATTCCCCTCTTCCACGGGGCCTCCTGCACGGCTCCCCACGAAATCATAACTCACGGTGTCACCGGGAGGGAAGAAAGGGATGTAAGTGCCTTGATGGGATTAGAGGAAACCCCCGCAGCGATGATTTAGGGGCCGTGATAATTCACTTAATAGGGGCCTGGGGCAAATTGCTAGACAGGGAAATGGAACTGAACCAGCCCAGAAAGGGCGCCCGGCGAGGCTGTGCGGGAGAGCTGGCTTCATTAGCAATATTTAAGAGATTTCATTTAAGAATAAGTCATAAAACGCAGTCCTATTTTATCCACCTGGTTTGGTGGCCTTTCGCTCTCCTCCGCATGAATATTAAATTTGAAATGGCACTACAGCAACACATTTTGGAAAGTGTTCTTTGGGCTGTTATTTGTATGGTTGGTTTAGTTTCTCGTTTGTTAACCTTTTAAAATGAATATCATTGAAAATGGATAACTGTAAAACCAGAACTCGCAAAGATTAGGGGGAATATAATGCTTTAGAATAGGTTGTTACTAAGCTGGGTAAAGGATTTAAGTTTTTATTGATCAACACAAAAAAGGCATAGAGAGTGAGTCAGTCAATGGCCAATTACTCTGACAATTCCCAATTTTCATGCAGATTTTGTGAAGCTGCCCCATTCAAAGCCACCACCCGCAGCCTGGGTGAGACCACAAAGCGGGGAGCACAGATGGGGCCTGCCCACCACACCCTGAAAAGTCAGACAGCTTCAGTATTTCCAGAGTGCTTTCCTGGGCAGGAAATAGGACATATTCCTACTTATATCTATATAGGAACTTATATTTCATATACAAAATGAAAAGATTCCCAAGAGGCAAAGACTAACTGTAGTTTGATCCTTAAACTATGTCCTTCAAATGTAAATTTTAATCTATGAGGGTGGGGTATGGGGTTTGCTTGGGGTTTTATAGGTCTAAGCAGTTTAAATACAGAAAGAGGTGGGGTTTCCAATTACAGCTATAATGCAAAAGCAAACAAACACACAAAACCTCTCTTTTGGTGTCTGTCTTCCCGTCTGGTTTCAATGGCCACTTTCCCACACATACCTGCCACTAAATTGCAGCGTCCCAGCCAGAAACATTTTAGCAAATCAACTTTTACTGTACTGTGTCCCACCTATTAGTGTGCCCTAATGCTCTTCCTTTCAAAAATCCTACATTTGCAAAATTAAACATTAACGTTGATCCCTCCAGTTAAAAAATTAAAAATAGCTCTTCTAGTTATGCTGCAACCATTTTTTTTTTTTTTTTAATCACAGCTGCATTCTGTTATTTTAGCAAAACAACTGGCAGGTCTCTATTCACAGAGCTCTTTAGCCACATAGGATACATAAGATGCATAATTAATATGTTCTTTAAAAGACTCGCTTAATCAAAAAAGACACTAACTACATGTAAAATTATTCACTTACATATATTGGTTTGTGCAGTTTTCCACAATGACAGTAAAGTTGGTAGCTAACTATATTTTTATATATCACCAAACTTAGCAAACGTCTTCTGTGAGGCCTGCATGGTGAGGGTTGTATTAATATTTGTGTTCCTCCTGTTTATATTCCACCATCTCCTGGTAAAGGGGTTGTATTTTATACCGAGTTGTAAGCCACTTTGAAATATGGCGAGAGGTTCTATTTCACATAAAATAAAGGTCACTAATGTACCATATAGACTGTCTCTGGACAAAGAAGCGTCGTCCTTTGAGGCTGGTTAGTTCCCTTTAGAACCCCTTGCCCGGTCCTCAGGCTCCTGACTTTTCTCAGGGCTTTCCTTCAGGGGAAAGCAGCCAGCACCAGCTACCAGGCATGGTCAAAGCTGGGCCAAGTTCTGAGAAGGTAATTCTCTTGGACTTAAAAACTTTCAGTCTTTCCTTCCTCTTGTGAAAAGTCAAAGTCTGGCCAAGGGAACCAAAAAAGAAAAGGAAAAAAAAAAAGAAAAAGATGCCTATTTTCAGCATCTATTTTTGCTTTAAAGAAATGGGATTTGGCTGCCAATCAGAAAGTAAAGAAACTCTGTGAAATGGGTACGCAAACATACCAAACTCTTGAGTCTTGGTGTAACTGACGTATTTAAATGACACCACAGATTTAAACAGTTTCAAGCACAGTAAACACATTGCCATCAGACAGTCTGTGTTGGGAATCCATTGTGTGCAGAGACAGCATCTCCAGGGAGGAGCTACCACGCAGGGACTGTTCTCTGCTGCCCAGAGCCCAGCCTCCACACACGGGTCCCAGGACATGCAAAACCCGTCCTCGCCAACAAAGGGAACAGGATTGCAACATTGTGCACATAACCAAACCCTTAGAGGACAGAGGTACTGGGGACAAAATATTTAAAACCAACAAAACTGGGAGTTGGGTGGGTAAGGCAGTATAAATACTTCTACAGTCCCATTTTTCTAATAATAAACCTCAGAGTTTTTCCTCATTACAAAAAAAAAAAAAGGTGGAAAATGCATAGCAGATATTCAAGTTATCTTCTCTTTTAAAAATATTAATTGTTAAAATGTTAGATACTACTTATGAGGACCATACACTTTTTAGAAGGAAGCAAACCTCCATGTGAGTGCACCAGAACCAGCAGATGCAGACAGCACGGGGCCAGGCCTGGAAGCACTTCCCTGCCGCGTGTTCTGAGCAACCAGGACACCAGGTCCACCACGAATCACAGCAGATCTCTGCTTTGGGAATCTGCAACCACTTTGTTACAATAATGTGGGAGAAACACATCAAATTTCATTAAAATAAGTTTATACTCTAAATTGGCCCATGCTTTGTGAAAAGTAATTTGGTAATATGCAGCAAAAGCCTAAAGATGCTCACTTCATTTAATCCATTAATTTCATCTCTCTGACTAGTTCCTGGGGAGATCATCTGAAATGCAAACAAAGATGTAGGTAAAAAGATGTTTATCTTCTGTATTTATAATAGGAAAAAAAAACTAGAAACCACCTGAGCACTAGGGAGGTAAATTATGGCATCATACAATGGAATTTAATAAATCCATATTCAAATTTATACATCTAGGATGCTCTAAATTGTGTAAAACAGTACAGAGGAGACAAATGTTAACATAATTATCTCTGGGTGGCAGAAATATGAACTGCCCCCCCCCCTAAAATTTTGTGTTTTATCGAGAATGCAATACTTTTAAAATATACATCTTTTTATATAACATAGCAATTTTATATACACACGCAAATGCACACACACAATTCATTAATTCCTTCAATGTTTCTGACATAAGCTGAGAGGCAAACCAGAAATCTCAGTCAAAATATAACTGAAATCAGTTAATTAGATATTTCCCCCTTAACTAACCACATAAAAATAAGCATGTATTTCTTTATTCATGTCAAATAATGCATATCTACATTTTTTTCACCGTCCAATAAATAAATGTAATTATCATTGTGATTTTCTTTTGTGGACATGTACAGGTAGAACACGCTCCATGGCTTTGTTAGAAAAACCAGCTGTCAAGTGATAAGCCCCTATTGCATCATGATCATCCGTGGCTCACACTTGGCACCCCAGGGTGCACATATTTATTATTTACACAAATAATAGCACACGGTAAACCTGCAAGCCCAGCCCTGTTCTCAGGTCATGGTGTTACCTGCAGAAACCTGTTTTTAGCAGCAGACTATCCATACGTTTGACCCCTTGCCTCTTTCTTTTTTTTTCTTTTTTTAAACTAGGTCAAGTGGCTGTCCCTGTAGCACCATCAGTATGTTCAATAAAAATCAAGTGTATCTTGTGTTTGAAACATACATTATAAATAGATGTATAGATGGAGCAGATATTGAGAAAAGAAATGGTAAAGATCATGAATATTAAGATTTATATTAATCTATAAGCCTATTAAAGTACAGTAAAACCTGTCCTTCAGACCACCTTTTTAAAGCTATCACCTCCCTGATGGGACCACTAAATTTCGGGCCAAATTATTTTCCCATAAAGAACAATGAAAAGAAAATGATTATATTAAGACTACTTCTACAATGGTTTCTTTTCATTGTTCCGCCAAAAATGATTCCAAACAGTAAAATAACATTGATTTTGACCTTGTTAATGAACCCGAAGAACTTCCTGGAATACTCAAGCACCCATTTCCATTTTTAACAGGAAAAAAAATGGACCCTCTGACTCCCATTGCCGACAACACCGGCAGCAGGTAGGATCATATCATTGGTATTCGGCGGATGTAGCTTATTTTATATCGCTAATGTTCCGTAAGCTTTGTCATGTGGATTTTTCTTTGTGCCAAAAGCTGGAGATGATTGTGTGATTTGTAAAATATTGAAGAAGCCTTCAAACTGAGAGGCTTATTGCATTTCTTTTTGGTTACCAAGATTCCCACATGCAATATTACTGAAGCGATTTTCAGCTTTTCTAAATGCCACTCTCTCCAAGGGAACAACTTTCTCTCCTTTGGCCTTGCAAAGACTCCCTATGGCTGTGACAGGCTTTTCTCCCAAAGAAAACTGCCATGTGACTCATACTCCCTGAGCCCCCTCGAGGGGGGCCCTGGTTTTCTTAAGCAGGTTCTTCTCCAGCTCATTCATGTCCGTCAGACACACGAGGCCCTACCCACCCTTAGGTTGGACTTTCAAGGCATGTTTCCTCTTGAAGTCTGGAATTGCTTTTCTTTTGCAGCCTCCAAGAATACAACACAACGTCGTTGCTGTTTTCAGGTCTCCTCACTTGAGTAGAACTTTTTTTCCACAGCGGATTTAAAGCAGGATTAGTCATTTGTAAATACTCTTTAAATTACTCCTCTGTGTACAAGCAACACATCTTAGAATTCTTCAGTGAAAGGTAAACATGTGAGCAGCAACTGCATAGTGTTGTGGCTCCTTTGAGAGGCTTCACTAGACACCATAGTCCTCGAGGGCAGGGACCACGTCCTGTTGTGTCAGCTTTGAGCACCGTCAGCTCTCAGTAAGCCAGTGTGGATTTGAACCAAGTTTCAGCCACGTCACCCCAGTCCTGCCCCTGTTCTTTAGCTAGAGGTCACTAGCCATCATCAACTCAGACTCACAGGCTCTTGGTGCTAAAAGGGGTCTGAGAGCACAGTGGTCCAGCCCAGCCTTCTCATCTCAGAGGCCAAGTTATTGAGGTCCTGAGGGAAGAGATCCCTCAAGTGGTGTCAATACACAGCCATGAACCTTATGGGTGAACATCATAGGTGTTTATTTGTTCCTAAAAGGAGAGGCCTCTCAAGTACGTTTTAGCCGATAGCTTAGGGTAGTAAGCAGCCAGCTGTGTGGTTTGAGCTAAAAAATAAACTATAAACATTCACAACATAATCCTGCAAGTATTGGCATGCCGTAACAATAAAGTTTCTTTTTCCAAGCAGGATTTATTTTTTTCATTTTGAGACAGCAAGGCCCAGTGGGCAGTGAGCACCATCTAGTAACTTGGGTTTGAAAGCAAGCTCTATCATTTGCTAGTTGTGTGACCATGGGCAAGTCACTTATTCTCTCCGGGCCTCAGCTTCCTCGTCTGTAAAATGGGCATAATAGTTTCATCCGCCTCCTGGAGCTATTTGAAGAACAAATGAGATAACAAGATCTCATACACTGTATAAGGCAAAAGTTATTTGCTTGAAAATGACTATCAATGAAGAAAAGAAAGCACAGGTAAGGAGGAATGCACACACCTATTTTAACTTAGACATTCCCTGTCTCTTTGAGCAAGCTAACTGGGTGGTCAGATGTGTAATGAAACACAGACATCAGGGTAATAGTCCAACCAGAACCACAAGGAACACCTTACCAACTCTTCCCGAACAGGCTCCTTGGAGACTGCCACTGCTTTGGAAGAATATTATAACTTGCTTTCTGTTCCTTCAGTGGCCATCTCCTTGCCATTCCTAAACCTGCACAAGGCGGGCACGATGTCCTCTCCTTAGTTGCTCCATAGCTCTCCTTCTGAGCTGACCCTAATGTCTGCCAGCTTTCTCCTCCCCACTGTCCTTCAATCTGCAAGTAAAGCGAGCACCGTTGGCTTCTTGCATCAGGAATCAGGGGAGAAAAAGCACAGGACATTATTTCTGTTCCACTTTCGCTGTTTCTATGGGGACACGGCTGGCTCACTTTGCATGCTCACTGCTAAGGTAGACTGTACGAGGCAGTGAATACCATCATTCTGGATTGAAATTTCCCTTTCTCTGACACCAAAAAGACACTTTGCATTTGCATGTTTTCACTCAACAAACATTTACTGAGGGCTTAATATGTGCTAAGCACTGTGCTAGGAGCTAAAGAAGTGAGCGATGATGTACTCTTCTTCTGAGGTCAGATCCACTTTGCATTTCCAGGGGTGCCCTCTTGTTCTCTTTGTACCTGTCCAGTACTAAAGTCAGCCAAAGAGTCTTCCCTCTCCAGAGCAGAGGCCTGATACAATGCTGGGCACCCACTCAAGGCTCAAGAAATACTCATGAAATCAGAGAGTCTTAGAACTTCTGACTAGATGGCCCCACCAATCCAACCCCTCTTTGAACCACTGAGAAAATAGAGGCCTATAGAATAAGGAACTCTTCTGTAGCCACCCACGGTGGCCTATCTCCTCTGTCTTGAGTGGTTTAGGTCTGGTCAGTGAGGTGGCTCAGGGATGTCTCAGAAGATGGCTAAGTGTCCTTTCCGTGTGAGACCCTAGGCAGACCAGAAATTGGAGAGATCACCTGGCCAACGGGCCCTCCGGAGAGATCAAGAATCTGAAACCATGTGAGCTGCCGTGGTTCCTGCCGTCACCGGTGTTCGCCTACCAGCCGTGGGCAAACTACGGCCCGCGGGCCGGATCCGGCCCGTTTGAAATGAATAAAACTAAAAAAAAAAAAAGACCATACCCTTTTATGTAATGATGTTTACTTTGAATTTATATTAGTTCACACAAACACTCCATCCATGCTTTTGTTCCGGCCCTCCGGTCCAGTTTAAGAACCCATTGTGGCCCTCGAGTCAAAAAGTTTGCCCACCCCTGGCTACACCATCACCATCAGCATTGAGCTCGCTCACTGCTTTGTTAAGTGCTTTTGGATTTCTCACCTATGAAAGGTGCTATATAAAATCAATCCCGGGCAGCTCTGCTGCTGGCAGTCAGAGCAGCTACCGTACGCTGTGTCCACTCAATCAATAGTCCCTCGCTGAGAAGGGAAAAGAATACCATTAAAAAGACGCACTTTTAGAAAAACTTCCCTCAGGTAAGAAGGAAAAAAATCCCACCTTACACAGAGTATACAGAAAGTGGGCAATATATTGTTCCTTCACGAGCAATACTAGACGTGGTGGAAAGAGTTGCTTAATGTCTTCCACACACTTTGCTTTCATTTAAATGATGCAGAAACACCAACTGATACACACTGAGTCTGAGGTCTGGTAGGCCTCATACCAGAAATGGCTATTGGGTTCTAAAATCCAGTTATACCCGGTCAATGGCATCAGCTCTCCAGTACCAAGGATAGAAAAAAGTGATTTCTGAAAATTGCTCGCCAAAGAATAGCATGCATGTTTGGAATGCAGCATACCTTATCTGCCTTTAATTGTTTAAGTATAAGGACAATATATATAGATGCATTTTTTATCATGTTAATGAATGGGGCTCCTTGCACAATCCTGAAAGAAAATTGATTTGGGATATTTTGGCTTTTCATTTTATTTCAGAAGATGAAAATGGCACACAAAAAAATGGTTACTATCTATATACGCAAACTCATGATATTGCTGAAATATATGACAATTAAAGACAGTAATTTAAATAAATGAAAAAATTATGGAGAAGATATCTTAGAGTATTTTTCATTCAAAACTATATTTTGTTAATTAGAGAGAAGTATTGTGGTAGAGAAAGGACCTTCAAAGCAAATAGTGACAAGCACTGAAGCGGAGATGGGCACGTGCTTTTAAGAAGAAAGCCCTTGAAGAGTTTGCCTAATGACGTACTCCTGTGGTCTGAAGGAGTCTTTCAAATCAGTCATCAGTGTCTCCTCAAGTCTTTTCCTCAGACTGTAGTATTAGAGCTCAAATTGCAAAGCGTCAGTGATTAAAAACCTCACATTCACAAGAAAATGTGTAAGTCCAAGCATTTTAAACTCCAGAGTTCAGGGGGCTTCTGGGGAAGCTTGCTGGATGCTGACTTTGAGGGCTCACCTTGAGGTGTGCCTAGTTCCACAACATGTGGCTGTTGAATGGTGACTCACCCCAGGTCACCCCACTAGGCCTCGACGAGTCTCAACTGGGCTGACTGGGCACTTCAAGTCTCTGCCGCGTGTCTGTTCCATGCCAGTAGGCTACCTCAGGAATGTCCTCATGGAGATGACAGAAACACAAGAAAGAGCAAGGCCTCTCGAGTTGTAGACTCAGAAGCACCATACTTGCACTTCTGCTTCATTCTATTACCCAAAGCCAGGCACGTGGTCAAGTCCAGAGACAGAGGCAGAGGACACTTCAAAGTTAAATGCCCAAGGGGGTGGATGCAGAGGGGGTAAAAGATCATTCAACTCATCAGCAAGACCTATCAATTCTACCTTAGAAATACTTTCCACACCTGTCCAATACTCCTTCTATCTTATTGCTACCACCACTTCAGTTCACCATGATCTCTCTTACTTGTCACCACCTGACTGCTCTGTCCAAATCTTTCTTGTCCATTCCTTCTCAGACCATTCTCAATGCAGCAACGAGAATAAACTTAAAAAGAAAACCTGTTCTGACCACACATTTAATTAAGTCTGCCAAATGGTTTCCTATTGTTCTCAGGATAAAGGTGAAAATCCTGACTAAGGCCTGAATTGTTTTCAATTTTCAATTGAGGGGTTATTTTAAAGCAAATAGGTGAACCTGGTGAAAGGGAGAAAGAGAGTGAAGAGGGAGTGTGGGAAAGAGAGGCTTTGTAATGACTTCCATGTGAGGGCAGCCTGGGACCCCTTTCTCCAACCTCATCTCCTTCCATCCTTTCTTTCACTTTATGGTTGGAACACATCATAATTCCCCAACTTGTACACTATTTCAAGCCTCTGGGGTCTTACTTGGACTGCTCTGTGTCCAAGTAGAGTTCTTTATCCCTCCTTTTGGTACGGATTCAAAACCCTCTGCCTTTCTTCTTTCCTTCTTCCAGGGAAAAAGAAGAGAGGAGAAGAGGCCTGAAAAGTAGAGAGGAGAAGAGCCCTGATTGGTTTGGCTCAGTGGATAGAGTGTTGGCCTGCAGACTGAAGAGTCCCAGGTTTCGGTGAGAGAGAGAGAGAAAAAGAGAGAGAGAGAGAGAGAGATGGAGGGAGAGGAGGAGGGAGACGTTTTTAGCAAAGCCAGCTTAGGAGTACCCTAATTAAGTTAATAACAATGTTCCTACCTATATAGTTTAAGTATAAAGAATTTGGCTCTCAAAAGAAATGTCAATCGTTGTACTGTTGATATTTGGCTCTGTTGACTAATGGGTTTGCCGACCACTGGCCTAGACCATTCACAACCCCTGCCTCCCACCCATCACACCGCAGCGCTCTTCTCCCTCAGCACCTGGCCCTTCTCTTCCAAATGTTTGGTTGCTGTCAAAATGCTTCCAGGATGTTTCAACCCAGAGCAAACGATACTCCTTTCATGGAGATAATTCCTGAATAGCTTCCCCCTCTTCCTTCCTTTCATAGAGCTGTGTCATTATTTCAGTCTATGAAATTAGAATAGAGTCTAATCAGTTTATTGTATAAAAGTGCCCAGTTATATACTAGTACCAGTTCTCTTGATGATAACTGATTTTAAAATTCTCAAGAACTCAAGGTGGAAGTGGGGGAGGTGTGTGGACCAGGCTGGTATACATCCTGGTTCAGACTCCAAGCTTACAGCCCCATTGGTGGTCCCCTCCTAGATTTCAGCAGTTTCCTTAAAATGAATATACTTCCCGGAGTCACTAAATAACACCCAGAGCCTGACCATATTGCCAGACATTCCAGATTAGATCTTGATTTAAATAGTCATAGCTGAAACTCTGGGGGACTTCTTTTTTCTTGGTTGACGTAATTTCATTTTACTCAATTATCTTAAAACCTAGCCATACCAGTGTGGCAGAGACTTAATAACTCAGACACATCCTGAAGTTTGCACCCCCAAAATCATCACAGAAACTCCAGAGTGATTCATGTACAAATCAATCTATAACTCTTCAGCAGAATTATTAACAACCTACCAAATACTCCCTTCTCTTCTATGATTGGGGTTATCCCTTGACTGCTCATCACCCGGAAAATCAGGGAGAGCCATGGGTATGGATGATAATCGAACTCCATTCTATGTGGAATTCTGTCCTATTTCCTCTATGAAATATCTTTTCAAACAATGATAAAATCAATTTTGGTGAGTCTTAGTTTCTCCCTGTAGAGCCTGAAAGAGAAGGCAAAAAGAAGAAAGAGTGGACGATAAAAGGGGCAGAAAACTGCAAGAGACACAATATAATCCTGGTCTCAAATAACCAAGACACAGTAACTCTTTCAAATACTAAGAGCTTCTTTAAAATTTTAATTCTGTTTCACAGTTTCCAGGTAAGTGAGCAAAAAATAACCCAATTTTCAATTATTTCTTTAATCCATAATTTAAAAAGCCAGTTTTTATGTCCCAGAAAAGTTTTAATGTTTAAATGCCCAAATAATTAATATCGACAAGGTATGAAAAAACATTCAATATTTTTTTTGTATGTTTACAATGTTTATGGCTTGATTAGAATAATGATGTATATGAGAATATCTGGAAGATTTAAGTGTGTGTGTGTGTGTGTGTGTGTGTGTGTGTTAGAGAGAGACATTTAACTTCTCTGGGCCTCAGTTTTCCCATCTGCAAATAGGGCTATGAAGAGGAATTGATGGCCTCTAAATTTCCTTCCAGTTTTAGGTGTCTACAAAGTAAGATCTACAAAGTGTAATAATTATGGTGAACAAAATGTTTCCTGTGTGAATTCCAATCTTTATCATAACAACATATATTATTTTTTCCCCAGAAAACTTAATATCTATTTGTGCTGTTTTGGTTAAGTAGTATTATGCTAATGAAATGATTAGCTTAAATTTAACGCTCTAGCCAGCAGCTTGGATGGATTTATAGTTCTACAGCTGGATTAAAAATACATCAAATTCATCCAGCATGTTGTTAGTCCGATGAAGCTGGGATTTCCCCATTGCAGATCCAGCTTCATGATTTTCTGAGAGCAAATAGATGAAAAGAAATGTCAGTGTTTGCAACGTCCAGAACATGTTCTGCTATCTTTCTCCCTATATTTGACAATGAATGGGCTTTCTGTGGCCAGCTATTGAAATTTTCAATAGTGAAAATGTATTTCATTCTATTATCCAAATATGCAGATAGCCAGATCGCCATTTTCTGAAAATACTTAAATGGAATGGCACAGAAGGCTGGCTATGGCAGCGAAATCGGTGATTTCAGACAATCCAAGGAGTCCTGCAGCCAGGCCACAACTCTCATTGCTTCACTATGAAAACCCCAGCCTCTGAAAGGGAAGGCTTTCATGATGCAAGAGAAATAAGTAGGAGCTGTACCAAAGTACATTAGATTGTGACACAAAAAGCGTAAATCATGTGTGTATGAAAACCATAAGCCCTAAGCTTTGGAGAGAGTTGTGCAATTGACAATCAAATGGAGCTTAAAAGGAATTACGAGGTTTTCAACTAAAGTCTTGAAATAAAGAAAGTAATATTTTACGGCAAAAAATTGCAAATGTCAAGTTTAAATCATAAGACTTTGCACCATTGAGCTACTAGCTAGTTCTATAGCTTCTTCAGTCCTTAACACAGGGAAAGACCAACTTTCATGCTCAATAAAACTTAAGAACTTTAGAAATACATTTAGCAACATAATTCATGTATTTGTGACTTTTCCCTCCCTGAATGGCTAATTGTAGAAGAAAAATGAGTGAGCATAAGAATTTCTTGGATGGTAACCTATTCCACCATTTGCTTTGGACTGTTAGGAATTTTTGTGTTTTTCAGCAGAGGACTGCCACCAACCTGGTCACTTACAGGAAAGGGGGGAGGTATCTAGGGGATATGGAAAGGCTGTCTGTCCTCTTTTGCTCCTTCAGCCACATTCAGCTCTTGCTCTGGAAAACCCCAGGGCAAACTCCGTTACCCAACAGCCAGCCAACCAACCACCAGCCCCACGAAAAGCTGGAACCCAGCTGCCCAATTCGGTTGCTCCTGTCCAAAGCCAGACAGGTGGCAACCCAGATTGAATCTGCTGTTGTGGGAATGATTTGATTCACAAACAGGGTGATTAAATTTTATATGGAGACACAGGCGAAAGTCACAAGATCCTGGAGAGAAAGACCTGATTCACATAAATTCAGCTTAATAGCTGTGAATTCTGGAGCATAAACAAAAATTTAATGGAAAGGCATTTCCCCTCCTCCGTCTGCCTGCGCCCCCCCCCCCCCCACCCCCCTCCCTAGATCACCACTGCCAGGGCTGCATCCGGCCCTTTGCAGGAGGAGCCCGCACATTGATCCGAGCACGTTTTGACATATAAACTCCAATTTGGCCCCAAGTCACTGCGAGTGGACATTGCCACCAACGGCTCTGACACGAGGTTATTTGTTGTTGCCGCTGGCCGCCCCTGTTTGCACATTAATCCAGTGACAATTAGGTGTCAGCGAGCGTTGTTTCTGCTTAGCTGATAGCCTTGGGCTCCGCGCTTGAAGCCCTAATCAGGAGTGTAAACTCTGCTATATTTCAATTTGGAGGAGCGCTCTTCCGCTAAGAGGCCCCTGGCACTGCGATAAATAAAACGCCTATTTACTCTATTGCCACACTCAGACATCGAATGCACTTACTACCAGCCCCCTAATCATGGCCCACCGTTAAAACCGCCCATAAATCACTCCGTCCTCATCCCGCGCATTAGCGCGGCCGTTTCCCCGAACCCCGCCATGAGCACTGTTTCCTCTCCTTGTTAGTCAAAAGCTGGGTGATTTTTATTAGGTTAAAGACGGGTTCACAGATGGTAAATCGCGTGGAGAGAACGGAGTTGGAGAGTTACACCTCGTCGGCGCGGACACGGCGCCGGGCCGAGGCGGGATGCGGCGCTTGAACCCGGGCGGCTGGACTCCTAGCGCCGCGGGACCGAGCGTCCGCCCGCCCGCCCGCCCGCCCGCCCGCAGGCCCGCGGGGCGTCGGTGCTGCAGCCTCGCCGGCTCGCCGGCCCCAGCGCCCAGCGCCCTGGTGCGTCCGGCACAGACCGCGGCCTGGCCTGGGGACCCCGGACCTGAGGAGGGTGGGCTCGGCCTGGCACCCTCCTCCAAGACTGCCCGCACCCCGCACCCCTGAAAAGGTGCGAACCGCCCCGTCCGCCTGGATCTCGCCGAGCAGGGTCCCCACTGCCGCCCGCTCGCTGGGAGGCGAGAGGCCCTGCGCGGCGCCGCCCCGGGGGACCCAGCGCACAAAAGCCCAGCCCGCAGCCCCGGCTCCTCGCCTTCCTTTTCAATTCTCCCCCGATCTCAGGTGGAATTAGGAGGATTAAAGCGGCGAGTAAATGAGGCGAGTGTGCAAAATGACTCCTTTCTGAACCAAGCGGCGTGCTCCGTGCTGGGGAAATGAGATGCACATTTAAATCTCATCCATCCACCGCCTGCGGCCACCGCCATGTACCTGCCTACTTAGCCCAAGGGTTAATTAATTGAGGCTTCAATGCACTATTGCAAGAGCATTATTGCATTTGATACTCTACATCTGTGATTTAAAACTCTTTCAGTCCCTTGTCAGCAAGGGAGGGTTTTTAACTAGGAAATTAGCATTCAGATAAGGGAACGCTCTATTTGCTTCTGAAAGGAAGGAAATATTAAGGATGCTGGTGCACAAACCGGGCTGTCATATCCTGTCCCATCCTGGAGGGAGCGCGAGGTCCTGACTCCCCCGGGAGCGCCGGCGACTGGGCCTGGACTCCTACTGCCGACGCCGCACGAGGGGTGGGCACGAGGGTGGGCAGGAGGGGCCGTGGCGGCCAGCTAGACCAGACTCCTCGCGGTCTCCAGCCTGCTGGGGCATGTTTGCCTCTGCAAGTCCAGTATTCCCCGCCCCCCACTTCTTCATGGGGGCTCAGAGAGAGGAAGTAATACAGTTTCTTAAGGAAGAATGAATGGTAAACATCGCCACGGAATTTTAATGACAGTAAAACTAAATCAGGGACACAACTGCTGTTTGTGATTATTACCCTTAGTATTTTAAATATTGGAGTCAAGAGTCAAACGCACAAGCATACTTTTCCTACTTCTTCAGCAATTTTAGCAGTTTCACTACATTCCCATATCTATCTATCTGTGTGTGTGTGTGTAACAAGTTAAAGAACAACAAGAAAAAATAGTGGTTGACAAACTAATGTTCTGAATCAGAAACCAGTTAGAATCCTGTCACCTAAGCCTGCTGTGATGTAGACACCATTTTCATCTAAAATGGACACCTCTCTTAAGTCCTGAACTCTCAGGCAAAAACCTTAAAACAACAACAACAACAACAACAACAACAAACCTGGACACTTGCCAACTACAAGAAGTGGGAAGGAGAATGCTTCTTTTCTAGAGCGCCGCATGGCCAGATAAATTGGGAGACTCCGCGAATCCTGCATAACAGACAGTTGCCAAGTGCAAGGAATTATAATCTTTTTTCTACTGAAGCTGCTGAACCACGGGTCTTAATTAGGTGGCATAGCATCACCTACAGTGGGAATCAGCTGGGAAGCCCAAGTCAACAATCTGATCTAAACAAAGTTCTTTGGAATTGCCATTAATCAGGCAAAAAATTGGCAAGTGTATTTAATGATGTGTGTGTGTAATGTCAATCGTATTTCTTTCTAATAATGATCCAGTCTGTCTTTGGGTACTTCTTCAATTACCAAGAAGTTTCCTTTGCAAGTGCTACTCATTACCTACCTCATGCAAATTCTACTTTCTTCGAGTTCTCAGCAGCATTAAAAAAGAAAAGAAAAGAAAAATCAGAAAAGGCTGGTGATAACAAGAAATAACAGTTGGGGGTATATGTTTGTCTTATGGTTTCTTGCCTATTTCCATTCAAACCTTGAGTCACAATGCCAATTAATAAGTTACTTTGGTCCATTTTGTTGCTAAGGGCCAGTACTCTGACATTGCTGCGTAGCTAACATTTCTGGTGTTGTACAGCACACCCGGTCCCCTACACCATTGCCTCATGGCTGGCAGTCACCTTCTGCTACCACATGCAGAGAGACCAGATACTTTCCATTATTTTAAATCTGTTTGATATAATCCTTTAGAAGTAGGAAAACTAGAACTTGCTTTTCTGTCAGCTTTGTGTCTCATTTTTCCTACATTGCTCACACTGGTTCGTTATAGGAAGGCTTCTTCCCCTGACTCCCGGGTGGCCTGCATTGGGGTCTTCCAAATAAAGGAGCACCACAGGAAGAGCTCACAGCATTTTGGAAGAGAAGAAACACTCCAGTAACTCAATAAGCTCCGAAAATTGGTAAAATGAAATGGTGAAATTTTGAATCTACGTACTTGACAGCTGTGCTTTGGGGACATTCAGTGATATCAATCTCCCGGGATTATTCTGCTTTCACAGCAGAAGGAAAGATCTGCACATTTGGAGTGGCTCACAGGACCACCTGGATGCCACTTGGTGTCTGGGAGGAAACATGGCGCTACATACTAGTCCTGAAAGGCCTGGCTGGGACACACATACTTCGAGCATCTTTCCTAAGGATGGAGCCAGCAAACTACACCATGAAACACACTCTGTCCAAATAAGAATACAGTAAGCAGAAAACGAAAGTGACATCTCACTAGTATTCTGCAGTAAGGAATGTGAATATCTAAGGCTGCAGAGCATGGAATTAGCCACAAGGGTTTCCCTAATTTACAAGTCTGTTTCTTGCCTCCCCACCCAAGTCCCTTCTAGCACCATCTCTCTCTAGGTCCCCCTGGAGCTTCTCTCGCCAGTGCCCAAACATGGCACCAAATATTACCCTTAGCTTTTTACTTTGTAGGGTCCGAGGGGGAAAAGGAACTTGCACCCTGACAGAAGCAAGGACTCTGTGTCCTCTGGTAGCTCCCCACCGCCTGTCACCGCGCAATACCCCAAATAGGCTCTACACAGATAACTCGTTAGAGCAGCGGTTCTCAACCTGTGTGTTGCCCCTTTGGGGGTCGAACAACCCTTTCACAGGGGTCGCCTAAGACCATCAGAAAACACATATATAATTACATATTGTTTTTGTGATTAATCACTATGCTTTAATTATGTTCAATTTGTAACAATGAAAATACATCCTGCATATCAGATATTTACATTACGATTCATAACAGTAGCAAAATTACAGTTATGAAGTAGCAACGAAAATAATTTTATGGTTGGGGGTCACCACAACATGAGGAACTGTATTAAAGGGTCGTGGCATTAGGAAGATTGAGAACCACTGTGTTAGAGCAACTAGTGAAATCCCATTGTGACCCAAGGGGCCATTGCAAATCCTTGGAATTCAGTTCCTTTGTATTGAAAAAATAGCTAAAAAGTGAGCCGGAACCCAGGCCGAGAGGTTTGAAGTGCACACTAATGTTGACCGGTAGAGGTCCTGAGGGCCACCGCCACCGCGAGAGAGGAGGGATTGGAGGCCCCTTGGAGCCCCCGGTTCTTAGATGGCCAACTGCAGTGAAAGTGGAGCAGCTGACGTGCTCATCTGGGGTCTGTTGAGCAATGTGATAAAATAACTATTAAAAGGAACACTAGCCTCTGCCTTGGCCAGGTGGCTCAGTTGGTTGGAACCTCATCCTATACCCCAAAAGGTAGCAGGTTCGATTCCTGGTGAGGACACACACCTGGGTTGCAGGTTCCATCCCGTTTGGGGTGAGTGCGGGAAGCAACTGATGGATGTTTCTCTCGCACGTCAATGTTTTCTTTTCCCCTCTCCCTTCTCTTTCTCTAAAAGCAATAAGAACATATCCTTGAGTAAGGATTAAAAAATCCAAAAACCAACCAAACAAACAAAACTAGCCTCAGTCTTTCTTTACATAGAAACACTGCTTTTTTTTGTTTGTGGAGTTTTCTTTTTCAGTTGTTCTGGTTTCTGCTTTCTGAAGGAGGCAGAAATAGCCCGATAGCTGCAGGTGTGGCTCCAGAACTCACCACTTGTAGGGCTGGCTCTCAAGCTGGTGCTAGACAACCGAAGGGACAATGGCCCTGCCTTCTAGAGAACCTCTTCCTGAACCTCTCCTCCAGAACATGGGGCCTTGGCTCCCTCTGACGTGGAATAGACCAGGTGAGACCACAGCCCTTTTGCCACAGATGCTAATGTGTCCCTGCTTCTGCAGGCGGGATTGATAACAGTGACCCATTTCCCCCATCAGGACAGAAAGTATGGGTGGGGATCCCAACTCAACTCCCCCTCCCATGGTAGAAGGAAAATAATCCTATTATCTGTTCTGGACCACAGAGAGACAGGAGAACTCAGGAAGTCAGCTCCTAGAGCAGTGGTTCTCAACCTTGGCTGCATATTAGAATCACCTGGGAATCTTTTTAAAATCCTGATTTCTGGGCCTCATCCTCCGGAAATTCTGTTTCTTTGTTACTAAGGATGTGGCCCCGCCCCATAGCAAAGAAACAGAATTTCTGGAGGATGAGGCCCGGAAATCAGGATTTTAAAAAGATTCCTAGGTGATTCTAATATGCAGCCAAGGTTGAGAACCACTGTCCTAGAGAATCTACCAGGAAAAGCCAGGAGAAAAATGCAAGAGCCACTTCACATTCCCCTGAAATTCAGTGGGAATGAGATATAAATAAAAAACACAAAGACACAAGTACATATACAAACTTTTCCTGGTAGCAAAGATACCTCCCGATGAAAGACTGAAGGAACAATACTTTTAAAAAAAGGATCTAATCTTGGTAACATTGATGGAGGCAGGTGTGAGCCATTTATGTGATGGTGATTTTTTTTTTTTTTTAGAGCAGAGAGGGCAGTTTATTTGCTTTAAAAACAATCAAAATCAGGTTGGAACATGCCAGATTTTCAATGGGAAGGAAAAAACAGCCCTTCAATTGATGGATTTCTTTTCCTTAATAAAAAAAGTGAACTCCCATGGCAGAAGTGCCCAGCTGAGCAGCACAGGAAAAGCAGCAGGCATCTCTGGGGAGTCAGGATCTCAAGGTTCCGAGGGCCAGACGACCTGGAAAGAGATGATTGCGTTAGCCACACCCCCAAAGTTGGCCCTGTTAGCAAGTGTAATAGGACTTCTTTCAGTTTCATAAAATATCTTGATAACTGGAAAGTGCCAGTTAATGGTAACCAGTTCCAACTATGCATTTCACAAAGATTAATATACCCCTTCAGGTTCCTTAAGAGTCTATCAGGAGGCCTCCCCTAGTCTTGGGTGTTTTACAATCTCTGTGGGCACAAACCTCAACTGAAACTACCATTCAACAGCCTGTCATCTTCATCTTCTTCTGGCATAAAAATAGATATTTTTCCCATAATAAAGATTTTTTATAATAGCAATAAAGTAACTCCAGAGAACATGGTTGTCTTGAGATAGCTTAACTGTATCTGGTCTCTCATAACGCCCTGGGGATATGTCAGGCCCATAATATTCCCTTTTGCTGCCATGTCTTTGCTTAATTACGGAATAAAGCCAAAAGGTCAATGCTGGAGGAAAATGTAAATCTTCAAAACTTTTCATTCTTGACCCAAACTCTGTGTCATAAAACCCCAGTTATCTCCGTAGCAAGCAGCACCCCCACCCAGTCAGCTAGGAGGTACCAGAATATACATTACATCGTTAAAATATGCTTTTGACACCATGAAAATAAATTCCTGACCTCTGTACTTGGAGTTATGATTCTGCCTTCTTACTTAAAGCCCCTCACAAACCATCTGCTGGTCCCCAGTGAGTGGAACGCAGTGGCGGCAGAAGCCACCCACTTCGTCAAACGTGATCTGCTGCTGTAGGTCAGTGCATCAAACCTTGTGCCGACTCTCATACAGGGAGAAGGCGAGGAAGCAAGGTTTGTGTGTTGTAGGGAAGGAAAATGAATATGTAGATTCATCTCTACGGCTTACTCGTTATTCCATTGCTGCTGTGAATGCAAATATGATTTCAGCTCCAATCGCTTTATTAGGCCACTGATTACTGTCCATCATAATGAGCGAGGTGGTCCGGGCATTGGTTTAGTTTACTGGAGCTGCAGACTTTTGCAATGGAGCTTTACAGACTATGTCACACGTGCCACATTCAAACTGGGTATTTTTGACGAGCGGTTCTCACTTTAAACAGGAGATGTTTGGTTCCCTAAACTGATTTGGTAGAGCTGGTACAATGAAATAATAAATATTTACGTGCCTTTAAGAAATAGAACCTGCCTTTCACATTCATGGCTTTGCTAATTGGAGGGAAAGTGTTATTCCATTATGGAACTAATTATATGTCACCTGCTTCTCTCTCAGACAAATAAATGGACAGACAGATGCTATGCTGATCAATTAATGTTGTGATGGATCAATCAATTGATCTGGACTTAGATAATATGTATTTGTGGAAGATGGAGAATGATTTATTTTTCTACCAAATATGAGAATCCAAATGTGACTTTATTGTACAGATGGGAACAGACGATGAGCATTGGCCATTGTATTCTTGCCATAAGAAAGAAAAGTCATCCTTCTTCTCTCGCTTATATATTCAAAAGACATTACAGTTCAATAAAAATGGGATGTTTAAATATTTGATAAACACGGTGGAGCAATGCACTGTTAGAACTGCTAGAGTAGCCTGTCAGATTCTCCTGGAAACATAAATTAGCCTGTTTACAAATGGAACTGTTTGGTTATTCTGGCCTTAAAATTACCTGTGTGTCCTCTCTCACTTTTTTCTTTTCAATTGTACCTGATAGGGCTTGGGTTTTCACTGGAGGAGTTTCAAACTATTCAAACTGTCAACTGCACTGACCGAGTTAAATGAATCTTGTACTGGTGCCTAGACGTTTGCAGGCTTCTCAGCTTTCACCCAGTAGAAGCAACCGAGAGGTCTCAACTGATTTCACATCACGGACACACTCCTTACCTCAGCCTGAAAGTCAACGCCTCAGGTTGGTGTATACCCATCATCTGCAGCGAAAGTTGACCCTGCCATGCCCCAAGGGGGAGGCGGGCCCTGGCACTGGGTTCTGGGAGTCCCCCTCTCACCAACACGGAGTTTCAGTTGGGCAGAGACAAGCGGCATCTGGTGGACAGAGGGATGCCAAAGGGGGAGGTGCATGACTGTCCAGGGGGTTGCCAAATGCCAGCATTTTATCTAGAAGAGCTCTGAACTTCATGGATAAAATGTAGAAACAAAAACCAAAAGGCACCATGTCTGGGTTAGTGTGTGTGTGAGTGTGTCCATGTGTTTACATTTTGACTTATTGTGTCACCTGGCCTCTCCTTCATTATTCAGGAATCCTGTCTGCTGCTGGTGTTTCTAAAATCCAAAAACAGTAAATGAAGCTATTGGATTTATAAAATAAAATGACCAACATGCTTGGCCAAGATAGGCTGCCATACCAATAGCTTTTAGTAAAATTAGATTAAGGGTAGAATTATAGCAAGGATCACAGAATGTAGAATTCAAGCACAGAGACTAGAGAGCAAACATTGGAGAGGTTTGAGTTTATGGAGCTGTCAAACAGATAAATAAATTCCCTTGCTGAGTACCTGCTAGAGGCTAGGCGTGGAGCAAGTTGATGCACCTAAGAAGTAGTAATTGTACTGAATTATCATGCTATAAATAGAAAATGCTCTGTTTGGGGCACCCAGGACATCAGTATTAAACCCACATGTAGGTGCCCAGGCTCGCCCCACCCCCACACCACCCGACTGAACCAGGTTGGCAGGGATGGGGAGATAAGAGTGAGGTGGAATGGGGGTTGGGAACCACCCCATTTTAAAACAGGAGACTTAATGGAGTGTGTGATAAGTATGTGTTTAGTAATTTAAGGAACTGCTAAGCAGCTTTTCAAAGTAGCTGTATGATTTTGCATTCTTACTAGCAGGAAAGTTGTAGTTCCTGTATATCCTTACCAACACTCCATGTGGTCTTTCCTTTGAATTTCAGCAAGCCTGGTGGGTGTGTAGTAAGATCTGATTTTAGCTTTTTTTTTTTTTTTTAAATATATTTTATTGATTTTTTACAGAGAGGAAGGGAGAGAGATAGAGAGTTAGAAACATCGATGAGAGAGAAACATCGATCAGCTGCCTCCTGCACATCCCCCACCGGGGATGTGCCCGCAACCCAGGTACATGCCCTTGACCGGAATCGAACCCGGGACCTTCCAGTCCGCAGGCCGATGCTCTATCCACTGAGCCAAACCAGTTCCGGCCTGATTTTAGCTTTAATTTGTATTTCCCTGATACTCAATGGTGTTGAACATTGTTTTTATGCACTGATTAGCTATTTGTTTATCTTCTATGCCCATTTTGTTTACCTTTTTTGCCCTATTTTAATTGGCTTATTGGTCTTACTATTGAATCAACAGTTTTTTATATATTCTACATACAAATATTATTAGGCAAATATTGCCCTTCATCTGTGGCTTAACTTTTCACCTACTAACATCAGTTATGTTTTATATTGGGGATTGAAATTAAAAAATACATCTAAAGTGGATAATACAAAACTTTAGACAGGAAAGCTTTTAAAAAAGTAAACTAAATTAACTTGCATACATTTTTAGAACTCAGCTTTGATCTTTAAAATTAGTTACTTGAGAAAGAAAGTCATTTGGATCCCAGAATCCTGGACTATTGTTTTTAATTTCCTGCTATAAGACTGAAAATTCCATTTCTTCAGCTGTAATTTTCAGGGGACACAAAACAGCATTTGTTATTCCTCAACATTTGGCTGTGTAGCAGTTGTGAAATGCTAATCGTGGTGCTGAGCTCACACTCCTCGGTGGCATTGGCATACCGAAACAGCGCGTTTGGCAGGGTCTGAGGCTATACATATTGAAGTTGTTTACTTATTTTTTGTTTAAGAAACAGACAGACAAGTTAATTTCACCTCCATTTGGGACACAGAAAAGAATCAATGTTTGCCAAATAGAAAAACACAAAATGGGTAAAGGGAAAAAAAATTGTATTTTCAAGCTTCTAAAATGGAATTAGAAACAGAGGAGAGAGGGGGAAAGAGTTAAACAAATGACTAGAGAGTGTCCCCCCTAAAATTGCCTTGGCCTTCTACTTGAAATTCTTGCTTCTGGAAAGTGCCCTGGCGGAAGATTCTGCCCACGCTGAGTAGAAAGCAATGTCAAAATACCTGGCTGGCATTTTCAATGACTGGGCACTGTTTCAAAAACATGCTGTGCCTTGAGAGGTGGGGTGAATACTGAGAACTGGGAAGTACAAATTGCTTCCTGCTGGATATACACCCTGTCTGAGGGTTTTACAGGGCATGGCCTTATTTAACACCCTGGACATCAGCACTCTCTGTCTCCCAAGGGGGAAAGGTGTAAGTGATGCTCTGAAAACTAGAACCCAAGTCCCCGAGATCAGGGCGCCCAGATCAGAATGGCCATGGGCCCCATCTTGGTAGGAGAGTGGGGAGAGCAGGACAGAGCCCTCCCCTCAGGCTCTTGCCCCAACACTGCTGAAAAGGTGCCCTGAAGAGAAATGTTATCACACCATCTAATCTGCCCTCCGGTCAGCCTGACAGGGACTTGGGATGCACAGCTGGCCCCGTGCTGATCACCTTCAGGTGTGGTTAGGTGAGTTAAAAATTCCATTAGCGGTGCGCAGGCACGGGGAGCAGGGCTTCCCTGGGTGGGCTTTTTCTAGTTAACGAGGAAGAAATGGCTTCTCATTTCACAGTGATCGCCGGGAGAGGAGGCAGGTTTGTTTACATTCTACAAAGGGAACGCCTGGGCTCCACAGGCCTGGTGGCAGAAGCCGGAGTCAACGAGGGAACACACTTTTCAGAGCAAAACCCGGTTGTCCCCAGCCATCAGGCCGGACAGGAGACGCGGGGCCTCCGCAGAGCAGCCCTGGAGGCCACTCAGCCCTGCCGACTGCCACCCGCTCCTTTCTCAAACTAATTGTTTTTCATTTTCTCATAATAACCCTCCTCCCTCACCCTAAACCAAACACTGAAATGTGCCCTCTATTTACCCAGCCCCAAGGCGTGCAATAAAGGTAGTGCTTGTTGCTACTCTCTGCCTCGCTTTTAATTTTATTCTAGGAGAAAATCAATTAGGCCATCAGAGTCCCATCTTCCTTCTTTGAGGCTTTTGGGCTTGAATGGCTCCTCGAAGTACTTCCCCTGGCCTCGATATTTTAATAAATGCTTGATTGTAATGGTTTTAAAAGGAAAAATAAAAAAGAGGAGACGAGCAGAGAGCCAACTTCAGAACAAAACTAGCCCTTTGAAAGGCCTCTTCAGGTTGAGCGGTTTTCCACTCGGCAGCCTCCTGAATTGCTGATATTGTTTTCCGATCAGGGCCGGCGTCCTGCTCTCCTCCTCACCTGCACACTCAGCCGCTCATTAGCTGAGAACGGGACATCCTGGGCCAGCAAGGAGCCAACAAAGCAGCCACGGGGCTGCTGAGAGAGCAGCTCTGTCTGCCCGGGAGCCCTGGCCAGGCCCTGCGTGTGGCACCAGTTTAGCTGGAGGGTGAGGCCTCGGCAGCCAGCATGTGAGCATCTGGGGGGAGAGGATGGAGAAGTCGAGCCCCAAACCGGCACCGAGCCAACACCTGGGGGGCTTCCCGCTGACCTCAGTCAGCCTGCTGTTCGGGGGCTTCCAGTGACCTGTCGGGCAGTGGCCCCATGGTTTGTGCACTTAGCCACAGTGGCCAATATATGGACAGGTGTTCGGAGGGCGGAAGTGCAAGGGGTGCCGAGGGACCGGGCACAGCCAGCCCTGCCAGGCGGCTTTAACAGAAGCCCTGGGACCCCTGTGGCGAAGGCCCCGGGGCCTGTGAGGGAGGACGGGGTGCTGACTTCAGAAAGTCCACACGCAGCCACCCCCTACGGGCTGTTCCCAGACAAGTCCGTCCTGTGTCTCATCCCCACCGAGGTGTGACCTCGCAGGCATGTCGTGGCCCTCGAGGCCCTCCTGCTGTCCTGCGCGAGGAGGAGAGAAGGGCGTTGGGGCAGCAGGAGGAGACGCTGGAACCTGTCCTGTTGGGGGTGCGGCTGCGAGTGGAAGTTTTGGGAAGAGAACACGGAGCCGCGTGCTGGGGTCTGCAGAGGACGGGAGAGGCCTCGGGTCTGAGAGGGGGAAGGGCAGGGGCAGGAGGGGAGTCGGCCCCAGCAGCTGGCTCGCCTTGGCTCTGTTCCCACTGAGACGTGGTGGGAAGCGTTGAGGAGGCTCCTTGGCCTTCTCCTTCTGCCCCCCAGCCCCCCATCTCAGGGCTGGTCTGGGCAGTGGTTAGGCATTTGGCACATTTTAATCCTTTGTACCCAGAAGGGTGTCTAGGTTTTTGGAGGCACTGTGCATTGATGATCACCACGGGTCCTGTCCAAGGGTGGCCCACCTCTCAGACGGAGCAGTGCCTCCGACAGGGATGGGACCCTCTCCCCACTGCCACTCACGGGTCCGCTCTGACGGCCGGTGGGACCTCTGCCACTGTCCAGGCTTTCTTTGCTGCGGTCCCCCGACCACCTGAATGGATGTGGGGTTTATGAAGAATGTTTTGGATTTTAACTTTCTTCCTGGATCTGGGGCTGCTGGAATACACAGGGCCACTGGCATACAAGGTGCCGCACTTTCTGTGGGATCAGCGCCCTGAGTTAGAGCCCTCAGGCGGCTCTTTTCTCCCAGGACACCTTCCATCCTCCCCACATCCATTTACCCCCCCTCACCCCCACCCCAAAGTGATTAACAGTCCACAGTGTGGTCCTCTTCGCTGCCACAAGCTCTGTGTAATTGTGGCCACAGACAATCAGATAAAATGTCCTATCACCCGGCATTGATCAGATTAGCAGCCTGGTGACTATTCATTAATTGCACTATCCAACCCAATGCCAAGTGCAGTGCTCCTGGCATAAAGAGTAAATATGAATGGGATGTTTCTTACTTTTTAAAATGAACTATCACTGCCTCTTCAAAAGGGCATATAAGAGGATAGGTAGGTTAATTGTCCTGGGGCAACATAGTTAAGTAGAAGATTTCCCAAGAGTCAGTTAATTTCTGTGAAGCACCTTTTAGGATTCCTGCTTCTGCGACGCTCAGGAAACTCCCCTCTTCCTTGGTGAGTTTGCGGGGGTAGGGGGTGGGGGTGTGTGTCCCTGGGGCTACCTTTCGGTGTGGGAGAAGTCACAGAGGGCAGACACAAACACTTGAAGCCAAAGGGAGTTGGGTTATTTATGTCAGTGACGGGAGCATCCCCAGCACTGGACAGGGCTACTTATGCCAGGAAGAGGAAGAACTGCTGCCCCGCCTGGGATGCGGAGGCCCAGACACTGGTGGTGCTCCCAGTGGGGGGCGGTGTCCTGCT
The DNA here is from genome assembly GCF_028538775.1 of Myotis yumanensis. Taxonomy (NCBI): domain Eukaryota; kingdom Metazoa; phylum Chordata; class Mammalia; order Chiroptera; family Vespertilionidae; genus Myotis; species Myotis yumanensis. The sequence goes on from NW_027223755.1 coordinate 41,484,249, forward strand.
CAATGAGGCAGAGTCCAGGCGGAGGAGAGAGCTGCTCAGGCAGCGGTTCTCAACCTGTGGGTCGCGACCCCTTTGGTATCACAGGGGTTGCCTAAGACCATCCTGCATATCAGATATTTACATTATGATTCATAACAGTAGCAACATCACAGTTATGAAGTAGCAACGAAAATAATTTTATGGTTGGGTCACAACATGAGGAACTGTATTTAAAGGGCCAGAAGGTTGAGAACCACTGTGCTAGGGGAACAGGCACTTCCCCTGGTGTCTCCAGAACGTCTCTCTGTGCTCCCCACCTGTCCTCGTGGAGAAACCGAGGCCCTGGCAGCTGGAGGCTTAAAGGATGTCCTTCACTGGTGGGAAAGCAAGTGGCCCACCTTCCGCTATGTCACCGGAACCCACCTGACATCATGAGGGTCGAAAGCAAACACTTTCGTTCGTTTCCCCCATTTGTTCATTTTCAAGATTCATAGCATTCCAGGGGGAAGGAATTTGGGGAAAAGTTGCTAAATAATTATCCATAAAAATTCCCTGACAGTGAGATCTAATGAGCGAGTGGGATAGTCTCCCTAGAGAAATGGTTAAGAATGTCATTATTTGCTACTCCGAGCATCACGTGAGATGAGGAACGGGAAACTGGGGGAGAGAAGACGCTGGGAGAAACCGGACACACTGGAGTGGTGTCACCCGTGCTGTGCAGCGTGAACATCTTACGAAAACATTGGCATCTTCTTACGCACTTGGATGACCGGGCTCCTCCTCCAGTCCAAAGTGGGGAATGCCCATGACGTGGCTATTTTAATATAAGAAAAATGTCAATGATGTAATCGTTAGTAAGCTCCAGGCACCATTCACACTCTCTCAGTTTTAGGTTCTTGTAGAGGACTTTCTCACATGCGCCCGAGACCACCCCTCCCGGCTGGATGGCCGGCCAGGGGCTGCTGCTTCAAGTCCCCGGTTTCCTCATCTGTGAAATGTGGATGAAAACAGCCCTTTGCACACCCAGCTATTGTGAGGGTACAAGGGAAAAACACGGACTAAAAAATGACTAGCCTAAGACCATGCATAAGAAGTCCTCCATCGGTGAAAGATATTAAAAAAAGAGATAATCAGTGAGAATCTACTATCCCCACCCTTAGCTATTTTCCATATATCATTGTTTATCATTTACATCTGATAGCCCGTGAATCTCGCAGGAGCGCAAATGCTTTCCAGCAGTTTAATTGGGGGTAAAAAGGCAGGATTTCTAACAAAAAGAAGTCCGGGTGGCCATGTAAAAGTGAGGGGTAAACATTGCACAGACAGAAAGGCTCCAATGATTGTTATCCCACGAAAACCTGCCTAACTACTACGCTATAGTGCAGTGGTTCTCAACCTTGGCTGTACATTAGAATCACCTGGGAATCTTTTTTTAAAATCCTGATTCCTGGGCCTCATCCTCCAGAAATTCTGTTTCTTTGTTATGGGGTGAGGCCACAACATTAGTAACAAAGAAACAGAATTTCCGAGGGTGAGGCCCAGAAATCAGGATTTTAAAAAGATTCCCAGGTGATTCTAAATGTGCAGCCAAGGTTGAGAACCACTGCTATAGTGACCCCTCAATAGATTAGGCTCAATTCAGAGAAATTTTACCTTCAGTGTTACTATTGTTATAATCTCAGGGGTCTCCCTAGATGGGAATGTCAGTAGCAAAACAGGGGCCCATCTGAGAAACTCCTCTCACAGGCAACTTGGGGGCAAATATATATATCCTGTTTTATATAGTTTAGCACTAAAATGTATTTGAGTAAGACCTAAGAACATGTCTATTTAATTTTAACCAATGGGTTATGGGCATCATCAAAAATCAAACACAATAAAAAGGAACAATATTTATAGCATGTTAAAGCCTATCCCATTATTGGTTAGTGCTCCCCTCAAATGTTTAACTGCAATTGGTTCCACTTTCTCAATGTGGATGATTTTTATACATCTGAGTTAAAAAATAATGCTGCTTGCAAGTGAAAAGTTAAAGACCAAGACAAGGCCTATTAGAATAACATTACACTTTTTTTATTCCCTGTACTTATTTCATCAATTACTAATTATTTCCCTTTTCCTCTGCAACAAAATAGAAGCCATAAAATCTTTGATTTAATGAAAACTTCCTAACCAAATAGGTCCTCCAACTCTGCTGAAGGCTTATAGGTAATTTATCTACCTCAGCAGGCAATGACCTTTTGTGAATCATGAGTCATTCCTCACTCCTAATGAGACGGATCCAGATGCATCCCACCCTGTGCATGGGCCCTCCCTCCTCCATCCAACCAGGCTGTGCAGCGCTCGCCTCCGTCTCCGAGTGGGGGTGACTAGTCCCTGCATGGGGAGCCCCCTGAGGAGGGAAGCCCCTCCTCTTGACTCTCCTTCCCAAAGCTGGCTGCACACTGAATGCTCTCTGAATGGGCCTGAGGAGAAAAGGGCCAGGGGTGGGAGGCCAAGGTAAGTCTCATTACTATCTGGGAAGTAGGAGGCCTCACTGTCTATTCCTCCCAAACTCCAGTCCTGGGGAAAAGAACCGGCGCTCAGCAGCACGGAGAGGGCACACTGGGCGCCCCGCCGCGGTCCTGCGCCCGGGAGGTTCTGATGGAGGACCCTCCATAATGTGTACATATATCTGTAATGTGTAGGCACGTGTTGCTGGTTGTATATTTGTATGTTATTATACACATGTATTAACTACTTAATGTGTTATAATGATATACATGGAACATTAATTTCATAAATATTACTATACATGCATATGTATTACTGCCCTGCACCGATAGTATGTTTAAGTGAGTTACAAAACAAACATAACAATAGAAGAAACATGAGATAAATAATGAGGAGGGATATGGGTGCTAGCAGTTGTTCCCTGTTCACTTCTGGATCTTCTTATAAATCTTTCTGCTTTCTGGAGGTCCAAGGAGGTCATGACGTGTCCATAGCAAGTGCGGGGGGGCTGAGCAGGTAGCTCCACATCACTCCGTGCTCCCCTCCACCGTCTGAGTGCAGGGGGTGGACATCGGTCACTAAAAGATCAGGCTGTTCCCCTCACCCACTCCACCCGACCCCTGCAACTTGTTTTTCCTGCTACGCTTGCCATTCATGAGCGCGGTTGCCCACGAACGGCGCTGGCATTTCCTCCAGGATGGTTGGCGAGTCTATCTTTGAAGTAGGTGGGCAGGTGGCTGGTCAGAAACTAAGCTGCTGGCTGAGGAGGAGCTGGCACAGGCCCTTTCAGGAGGCGGATGCAGGCAACTCCGTTCTGGCCGAAAATTCCAGACGGCAAGTGTGCCTGTGTGTGTGTTGGGGGTTGGGGAGGGGTCACACAGGGGAGAACCTGTCTGCTCACTGAAAGGTCAGAAGGAAGTTGGGGTGTCTTCCCCGCTGCCTTCACCAGAGGAACACCCACCTAGATGAAAAAGATGAGGAAGGGGGCAGAGTGCGTGGAGGGAACGTGGTGGAGTGACGTCAGCCTGAGCATCCCCATGCCTGATTTTGATGGCTTCTTGCTGCCATGTCTCTATAGCTTAATAGTTAAAAATAACTGGCAGGTCAATGTGCATAAGAAACCCAAACTTTGAAATGTTTATTCGAGTGCTTTTTAAAAATAATCTGTGTATTCATATAATTAGTTAAATGAGGCTACCTTTAAATTATTTTTAAATGCGCGAGGTTGAATAGACTCTGCATGTTGATTTTAAAATTACATTTTTTTTCGGGGGGAAAAAGAAACCTAATTCATTTTAATAGGATATTTCCTCATAAGATCTAGATATTAAATTCCAATTAAACAAACAGTCATGGACAAAGAAACTGTTTTTTGAAAATAATGTATTCAAAAAAGAATAGAATTCCTTATGACTTCTGCATTTGAAATAAGTAAGCTACCAAGCATACTAAACATTTGAACCTACGTTTTAGGGAAATAATTTTCTAAAAAAAAAAAAAAATAACAGAAACCCCCTTCCAATGCACAGTTTCTTTCTAGGTCAATGGTTTTTCTTTATTCACATGTCTGGGTGAGGTTGGCGTGTACAACCTGCCAACGGAGGCCACTGGGTTTGACACATTTCAGTGTCCGCTGTGGGATTTCTGCCTTAAATCTGTCAGGACAAGCCTGTGGCCACTTCTGCAAAAACCCTTAGGGACAAAATTTATTGTTATACCTCAATAGCTTTTTGTTCACCTCCAAAATAGGGGTCCTGGGTCACACTAACGATTGTGGGGAGACAAAATGCGCTCTCTATATTTTATTAAACAGATCTCTTAATAATTAATCAAATGTGAAAATTATTTTCCATCACCCTGACACTAACTCTAACGTGTTCGAATTTTTTTCCCCCACAGCCTGTTTCTTTTCCTTTTAAATTGCCCTCGTGGGTTCCCTCAGCTACAAAGCAAGCTGAGTAGAGAGAGGCCAATTTATGACTTGGCTTTTTAAACCATAATCACCCCTCCGGGCTTCCACTGGAGAAGGGTTGGGGGGGGGGGGGTTGTAGATTGTCAAATAAACACTTGAGAAAATCTGTTCTTCGATCCCCCAAATCCATAGTGGGGCCCTGATCCTGCGGACAGGCACACTCCCATGGCACCCTGAGCCAGAGTGCGGCCTGGCGCTGCCCGGGAGGCGGCATTTCTGGAGTATAGTGACGGCTCCTCCCTCAGTGTCTGTGCATTGGGCAGAAAACAGCTCAATAAAGTAAGCGCTGCCTGGTTTGCCTTGGATAGGGTAAGAAGAGGACGCAGCCTCACTGAGGTGTTGGCCCTGAGTGCCATCGCAGGGTCCAGCGTTGGCGTGGGCACTGTCTCCAGCCTCTAGCAAGACCCTCTTAGAAGATGGGTGGCGCCTCGGGGCGTCAGGCCCCAGGCTCTGACAGATGGGTACCAGGTAAGGGCATTGTGAGGGAAATGCACAGCAAGCAGTTCTCTGGCCTTTCCTGAAAGGTCAGAGGGAAATCAGAGGTGGTCTTTCATTGCTCCCTTCATCCCGGACATGCCATCCGACTAGACGTGCACCTTGCAGGCCCAGGACTGGACAGCGTGCAGGGGCCTCGCAGCTGGGCTTGTGCTGGGAGAGGCCCCGAGGCCTGTCCGGGAGGAGTAGGCTGTGTGTGTGCACAGCTGAAGCTACCAAACCCGGCGACACGAAAGCCAAGTGGGCAACGGGAACGGTTTAGAAACGCACGGAAGAGCAATGACTGCTGGCAGCAGCGTCAATATTCTCCCTCTGAGCACTAATTACATTATTAAGCAAACAGACCAACACAGGGTCTGCGGGACGGAAGCACGTATTTAGGCTCCAGTCACTCTCCACTTGGCTGTAAATAATCCTGTGCGACTCTCAGTTCTTTCCAAACAAAGCGGGCGCTTTCCTTAACTTCCCTTTACTTTCTAAGCTTGAGAAAGGGAAGCTCTGTGTCTATGCCAGCCGCGCCTGGGGAAGTTGGGCTCCACGTTCAGCTACCTGGGCTCTACCAGGTATTTCTGCGAACGGTGGTGGGAGCAGCCACCATCTCCCCAGGAGATGCAGGATGGAGAAGACACAGGCATAGGTTCCGGGAGTGTCAACGTGCATTTCCTTGGCTGCAAACAGCATGCACTTGTTAATTAGATGTTTGCAATACACGGGACCCAACGCTCCTGTGATCTGGCTAAATCCAGCCTAAAGAGGTGGGTGTAAACACAGGACTGGAAGAAATCAGGAACAACAGGGAAAGGATCTGTATGCCATGGGAATAAGTCTGTTTAAAAAAAGTCTAAGAGGAGCCTGCAGGAGGAAATGTGCAGCAGGCTGAGCCAGCCTGGTGAATGGCAGAGAGAATAGAGGCTATTTGAATACTGATGTGGCCCTCACTTTCTTCCATTTCCATTAATGACATGCTCATCAAGGGCAAACAATGGGACCGGCTGCCGGCGCCTGTCACAGTGTGTGGGTGCTGGGATGCCAGGCTGTCATCCCCGGGCTGCATTTAGAGACCTGCACGCTAATAAGAAGTGCTCTGTGCCGTCAATGCAGACAGGTGCTTCCGCGGCTGGGACATGCTCCATTCCCTTTCCCCTGAAACCCTCCTCTCCCAGCCCCCCTGACAGACACCATGAAATGCACAAATTAACAGCCCCATCATGTTGGGCTGCTGCTGCCTGCGGTGAAAGCAGAAAATCAAGTTGTCACCCAGGGTGCAGTGATAGAGCCACAGCCTCATTTCTCTGTTGGTGCCCTGTAATAGCAAACGCCAGACAGCTGGATGGATGGGAGGCTTTAGATTAAGGCCTTGATGCACTCTGGCCAGAGAATTAGTGGTTGCTGTTTCCATGTAGATATTCTGTTCCAAACCAACATCTGGAGAAAGCAAAGTTTCCTAGAGCAGATACGCCATTTGCTTCTTCTGGAATCAAAGAAAACAGCCCAAAGAGAATGGCATTTCCTTGAAAAAACAAACAAAAAGCCCCACAAGAAACCCAGTAAGATTCCAACTCTAAATTTGCTTAGAACTTTATCAAGGACTGGTGAAGGTTAAGTTGGCAGAGTCCAGTGCCAAGACCAATCTTGACACAGAAAACACTGTGTCCACAGAGCCTGAGTTCCTCACGCCTCACCCAGCAAGCCCACATCACCCACTAGAGAGGCCTCTTGCTTTGGGATGTGCAGACTCCACTGCATAGTGGGCCTAAAGCTGCCCGACCCCAGACCACTCCACTGTACTTCGTCATAGACGGAAGTTGCTTCTCATGAAATAATAGATAAAATAGCCCGCACTTCTGGCGCCATAGCCATTTGGCTCTAAGTCCGGTGGCCGGACCCAGCTGGGACGACATGGCCACATACACAAAAGGCAAGAAATGCCGGGGCCTGAGCCCTTCAGACTCCAAGGAGTTTAATGACATAATGGCCTGAGGACTTCAACATAAAACAGGAAGAGCAACTAACGAAACTTACAACATAAAACCCCCCTCCTGTCATTTTTATAGTAACAGTAAAACACTTTATTGAATTTATGAGCTACATAATGACTATGAAGAATGTAACTTGAATTAGAACCAACCTGGAAGTATAATATCAACTATAAACCCTTTTCTATTACCCCGTCCCTCCAGCTTTTTCTGTCCTCTTCCTTTTAACCAGGGGACATCGCCTTCCGCAGCCTTTACACCTGAGACAGGGTTCACAACTTGCTAATAAATCTTGACTCTTCTTCCAAAGCTCCAGAGCAAACCCCTAGGGGTAAGGCACTCTCTGGGGGTGACCATTCCCTTTCAACAACTCCGAGCCATTAAAATGCATTTTAGGAAAGAAGCCAGTTGGTCTATTCTTTGCATAAAGCCTGTCAAATCGAGTGGATCTCCGGGGATACACATCAGGTATTTCAATATCTGTGACTCCACATTGTAATGGCCTTTCCCAAATAGAAACCATAACCCCTTACAAGTTTATGAAAAGCATCCTTAGCCAAGGACCCCGTGTGTGAGGGGGTGGGGGTCAGGTTCCTAATGTCTGGCTGGGGTGGGGGTGAGGGATGCACATCACTGGGCTAAGTAAGCAGCCTGCTAGGCTGTGTTTTCTGTTTCCATTTTACTCTTTAAGTCTTTCTGTTCCCCAAGGATTTTTCTGGAGGGGTAATAAAATAAAATGGGTGAAACAAAGCCATAAGCTGGTTAAGTCTGAAAGACATGTCATCTCATCTAAAAGGAAGAAACGGACCATTTCCATGCCGAGGGCTGACAGCAACGCCTGAGCTGGCAATAGTGCTATTCCATTTGATTTATAGAATAATGGGGTGACAAATGATGACAAAAATAAACTTTTACTGCACTGAACTGCTCCTTTATTTATGAAATTTGGCCAAGTAGTGAAATCTTTTATCTGCAAGTTGTAACATGGAGTGGGAACGAGCGATTATGGTGTGGTAATAGTAATCCGGCGATGGAGGCTGAGTCAGTTGGAAATGGATTGAGGTAAAATAACTACCGCACCATGATAAATGTGAACAGCGCTTTGCTGACAGATGATCTAACAGGTGTTCATAACAACTATATAAGAGGATTTATTTATGACCAGCCACAGCCGCCGCACTGTAAATCAACTCCAGCAGCTGTACACCGCTGAAACCAAGTCCCCAATGGAGGAACCGTGCAAGAGCCCAAAGAACACAATTCACTCCAGAATCTTAATCATCAAATAACAGTTTTTAAGGTAATTATACCACAGCAAAGAAATCATAATTACTTTCAATTAGGAAACTGAGCTGTCCATAACTTTGTTTACAACATATTTTTATTTAGGCCCTAAGGTGTTGATGAGGCCTGGGCGATGGTGACCGCAGTGGGACGCTAGTAGGAGGCCTTCTCACGGTGACTTCACTTCTTAAGTCTCAGAAATCAAACTTTACATTGGGAGGATATTTGGCAGCATGTTTGAGTTCACAACTTACTCTTTGTTGTCACTCCTAAATGTACAGTTTGCTGACAAAGGGGAATAAGCATACAACCATGAACTCATTAGAAATGGGGGTTTAAATTTAGTCTGAGGATCCCACTGTCATATAACCTTTCCTGACTACTTTGCAGAATTTAACATTTTTCTTTTTGTAGGCCAGCCGTGGTCTTAACAATTCCTTACTGTTATCCATGAAGATGGCTGACACCTACCATAATTCAAGAGCCCTCATTCATTACAATGCTTAAACACACACACACACACACACACACCATGGTTCTTATATGGCCTGAGAAGATACGCTCTTTTGCCGGGGGTGGGGGGTGGGGGAGTGATTAGAATCTTGGCTGGGGTACAATTTGAGAGTTATTCTCTTTTCCTTCCCCCACCCTGCCCCCTCCCAGGCCAAGGCGAGGCTTCCCTGTTCTCTCCAAGTGCCCTTGTAGCATCTGCGGTCTAAAGGACTGACACGACTGAGCCCCCTGGCAGAAATGCCTACTGGCTAGGTTTTCTAAACATCTCTAGATCTCAGAATAAAGATTATTCTACTTTTAACCTGAATCTTTGGTATCCCTGGTCCTTAAGGTTGTAGATGAGAAGCCATTGTCTTAGAATGCCATTAAAGACAGGTTTGACATTGTAATGATTTCATATTTGAGTTCTGAGGGTTTGGGGTCTTCGGTGTAATTACTGAACCAGTTAGGAATTACATGTGCAAGTGATTATGTACATAAACCTCACCTGAGAGAAAGACAAACCTGAGATTAGAAATTTCAGTTTCATTTCAACTCATAATCATTTAATGAGTGGTATAGGAAATAACTAAAATCCTCAAGAAAAAATATCTAAAACTATAGGAGAGTAAAACCAACGAAGTCTGTTTTTCCTGCCTCTATACTGTTCACAAGGGCAGCACCGCCCCACCGGTAATACCCAACCATCCGTTTCTCCTGTAAAAGACCACAGACCACTGAGGAGAGGCTTGGGGTGGCTTCAGGAGAAAGACTGTGGGAGGGGAATGAAGTGAGGGCAAGGAGAGGAAAAGGACACATCACTTCCTGGTGTGTTGGCAATGTTGCTTTCTGTACAAAGGTATTTGAAAAACATTTTAAGATTCAGCTTCTTAGCCCTGGCTGGGTAGCTCAGTTGGTTAGAGTGGCAAGGTTGTGGGTTCAATCCCTGGTCAGGGCCCATACAAGAAGCAACTGATGAATGCATAAATGAGTGGAACAACAAATTGATGTTTCACTCTCTAAGATCAATAAAATTAAAAAAAGAAAGATACAGCCTCAGTTGAGATCAATATACTTACTCTCCCTTCTCCTACTTCTGGAAACTCTAAATGCCACCCTACTTTCAAGACTTACCTAGCTTCTCCGTCTCAGACATCCCTCACCCAGCGATCAGGTCCTCCTCTGAACTCAACAGCTCTACTGCTGTGACGAGACAATGAACCAGGCAACTGCTTCACTGTGTTTCCCAGAAACCACTTCAGCTTTCAAACGGCTCTGTTCCAAGTTTGCTAGTAAAGTGCTCATATGGAATCTAAAACACTTTTCCTCAAAAAGCAATTACACATGGTGGTTAACTTTTAGGTCAGACCTTAAAGTTCTGCTTATTCCACAACACAGTTGAAAATTGGTAGAAAAATAAAAAGAAATGTTGCCAAAACAGGAAGAGAGAAAAGCACCCCTTTAGTTGGACTGAATGCAGTTTGTCAGGCAGTCACATGAAGAAAGCAGGTGGAGACTGAACAGATTCAAAAAATCTTCTGGTCCATCTAACAACATATTTTTCTATTAAACACAATTTCCACAACACTATCATAAACTTGATCCTCCCTCTACAAATCTCAAGAAGAGAGTAAAAGTAATCATGAAAACTTCCTGAGGTAACTGGTTAAGTTGGAAGGCAGAAGTGAAGAAGAAAGAAGATTTAAAAAAATAACAAGTACATGATCAGAAATCGAATCGGCCTTCAATTTATGGAAGAACTAAAGTGCACAGTGGCTGGTGGGTCTGGTCGGCCACCTGTGGAGAGCTGGAGGTGGAGGTGGATAGATGGGTTTAGCAAGTCTCTGGGGACCAACTGTCTGATTCTGTTGGACTTGGTACCTGAAGTGCATGGGGTTGGGGGAGGAAGTGAGCCTATATTAGGATGTAAACAAAATCTGTTTGCAAACCAGGGCTCACTAACTTAGTGAACTCCACACCTTTGCAACTGAACTGTGGGTTTCTTGGGGATATAGATCTATTTTTGCACAACCCTGACAAGGGTTACTGAAGTTCTTCACATTCCAGAGTGAATGTGGTCTTTAAGTAGCAAGGAAATAGTAAGGCTGTTAATTTGGTGTTATAACATGGGGCTCCCTCCTATGTGGAAAGAATATTTTTCTACCTTTAAATAAAGTTCCCTATAAAATAAAAAAGATTACAGTGAGGAAACAAAAAGATGAAAGAGCTTAGGTTTACCTTTAGCTTGTTCAACCTTTTCTTTTTTTAAACTTCTTCTTGTGTTATTCATTCATTCTGGATTCTTGTCTTCTCTAATAGTAACTTCTAAATTCTTAACAACAAAAACCCAGGTTACAAAGGCAAACTCTTGGTAAGCTATTATTAAGTTACTCAAATATTTGCAAATAGTTATTAGGAAGGATAAGTATCCAGTATTTTAACTTGATAAATTCATTGTTCTCATCTCTTCAGAATAAAAACATTCTTTTAAAAAAAAATATAATTTTATTGATTTCAAAGACGAAGGAGGGGGGGAGAGAGAGAGAGAGAGAGAAACATCAATGATGAGACAGAATCATTGATTGGCTGCCTCCTGCACGCCTCCTACTGGGGATTGAGCCTGCAAACCGGGCATGTACCCTTGACCAGAATCAAACCTGGGACCCTTCAGTCCACAGGCTGATGCTTTATCTACTGAGCCAAACCGGCTAGGGCTATCCTTTTTTTTTTTTTTTTTTTAAATAAATAAAGCAAATGCATTGTGATACTAAAAATGAGGCTCAGGCTGAAATATACTATGAGAGTAATTCTTCAAGATCGGTGCACATCCAATGCCCATTAAGTGGACATTAAAATGAAAAAATACAGCTAGAATTAAGAATTCAACATTGACTAACTCGACTCAATGGAACAATTTAAAGATAATCATGGATTATGAACAAGTTAAAGGAATTATGAGGCAAGGAACTCTGACTCATTGTACCAAAAACCCCCCAAAACCCAAATCTGAAATGGGACTTCGGTCATTCTTCTAATTTCACTTATATGAAAAATATTTTAATGATATTAAGCTATTGATATTAAAGGGGTTTCAATTGTTAGCATACTACATTATATTACTGATTTAACATAAATTTTAAATCTAAGTTAGCAGCAAAAGTAAAGAATATAACACAATTAGAAACATCTGCTTGGTTTGAAAGTGTTTTTTCTTTCATTAAACCCCATTGCTTCTCTGCATAATAAAACACTCAAAATATCTACTTTAGAGTAAAAAAAAAAAAAAACTAAGCATGCAAACTTCAGGATAACAAACAATTTCTCATTAAAAATGCAAAGGCAAATGCTCTTTATATGCTAGTTTATTCATCTTATTATTCAGAGATAATTTCTTGATGACAGTTGTCAATAACCGATTACAATACCAGGAAATTCATAGAACAAAATTTTGCAGAGATCTTGTTGTTTTGGTATTTAATTCTAAAAAGTATCCCATTTTCACATGTCAAGCTGAGAGGCCATACAGACTATTTCTAGGCTAATTTCTGCTTACGGTGGGAAGGAAGATGATTTCCAATAAACTTTAAATATCCAATTCATGTCCATCATTGTTGAAAAAGGGAAGGAAGATGAGAAGGACAGAAGAAGTAGCAGGACAGAGAAAATGCCACATGGACTCAAGAGTTAAGAGAACTGACAGTAAAAAATATGTTCTTTGGTTAGCAAAGCGAAAATGGGGACAGTATTGCATACATGATAGCTACACACTAGCATTCTAAAGCAGGAGACAAGAATGTCAGGAGTGTGTTCCCCCCACTGCCAGATGGAAGGGCTATTATTATAAATGAAAGGCAGCAGTCGTGGATGCCAGGCACTTTTGTTGTGTGCCAGATTCTGAAGTCCAGATGTAAGCAGGTTACCCCTGGGACAGGACGGGCTTCAGCTCCCGCAGCAGAACAGAGCCAATCACAGTTTTCTCGGTGTTTATGATAAGCTGTGCTGTAGAGCCTTCCTTGAGTTCCACTGTGACTAGCATCAATGACCCACTGTGCACAGTTTTAGCTGCAAACCTGTTAGAAAAAAAGAGAGAGACCTTTTATCATGAGGGGAAAAAAGGAGACAGCAGAAATTCAAATAGGTTTAAAATGACTCTTTTTTTCCAATAATTTACTACATGTTCCCTACTGTCGAAAACCCAAAGCCAAGCATTCTTCTGGAAAAAAAAAAAAAATCAATAAATTGCCCAGCACCATGCTTACAAAAAGCAGGTAATTTTAGTGCATCTTTAGAACAGAACAGGAAAAGGAAGTCTAGTTTACTTATTAGTAAACAGCAGATGCATGTGAATAATTCTCCATTCCTACAAATTGGGAATCATTCACTCATTTGATAATTTAACATTTCACCATGCATAGGGCCACTTAAAATAAACCTCTATATTTTTATTTTTAAAACATGTTAAGAAAAGGTACCTTTCTCAAAGAGCTTGAAATTTTAATTCCTCATATCTGAAAATGATTATGCAAAAAATTAGATAATTTAATGTGTATTATAAAACTCTTAAGTTTCAATGAATTCACACATGTTGAAATATTCAAATTCAATCTCTAATGTTGATGATACCATGTAACAAAATCATGTGATAGCCAAGTGCAACATCACACTCTCTCCATCTTCTTACATTTTTTAAACGTTCAGAACATTAAATCCTTCTTTTCGCTTTAGGATATAGGCAACTTGAGGTCTAAGGCTCCATTACTAAATTCCAAGACATGAAGAACCTACTAATTACATGGAATTAAAAGCAAAACTAGCCTTTTAAGCGCTGCAATTGACTGAAAAGCCGTTGGAGGCACAATGAACTTCTGTCAATCCTGCTAATTCATTCTGCGTGCACAGTGGAGCCCCAGAGACGTGGAGGAAAGATGGTACCCTCCTGGGCTTCCATTTTCCGCATGGAGCATGTTCCACACATTTTTTTGCGGGGGGAGGGGATTTGATTGCAGGGATGACTGGAGAAAAACAAAGTTGCTGCACATGAGCCTTTGAAAACACTAACAAGTGTAGAGCAGGTCTGTGACCTGCTGTGACCCCACTTTGCAGGGCCAATCCCCTTTCCCCTTTCTGTATGACACGTGTCTGAATCTGAGCCATCTGCCTCAATTTGCGCAACATCTTCAGCCACAATGGCACCCAGTTAGCCCTGACAACAGCTCACAATACATAAAAATAAAACTGCCGTGCTGACAGCACGCTGCGGACTATTCAAGAGCAAACCAACTGGTCAGTGTCTCATGTCTGACAATTAGCATGGGCCTCGCATAGAGCCCACAGAGTCCTCAGGGATCTGTTTAATTACCATCAACATAAAAGAGGGAGTTTATCAGGAGACACTCAGAAAAACTTCACTCCCGACTTAATTAAAATATTAGCCACTTAAGCAGGAAGCAGATTCTCTTTAGATGAAAATTTCTTTTTTGAGGGTTTTTTTTGAAATGACATCAAGATCTCATAACACATTAGATTCTTTTTTTTGAAACCTAGCAAGCCATTTTTGACCTAAATAGAATCATGAAAATCAGTTTCCCAACAATCATTAGAATAATGCATGAAAAGCAAAATATGCTAATTCTACTAAATTGAAAATATTATCAACACTTTTAAGTTGAGTTTTAAAATGGTAGCTAGTGGGTTGCTGATAATGTTAGCAACTCTCCCGGTCATTTATTTGCGTACTCTCTCCAAACACACTGAGATGTGTAAGGAATCAGAGCGGTGTTTCTACTGAGGGAAGCAACTGTAAACAACCAGCTTAGGAACAAAAATCACACGGAGTTAAAAGAGGCTTTATAAAGCTCTTAACATACATCTCCATCTGCTCTTCAGTCATCCTCACAGTAGCTCAGGAACTGGGGACCCCAATTTCATCCTGGAGAGAACATGAATATCACCAGTCCCAGGATGACCTCTCTTTTCTATCACCCTTTCTTGCAGGTTTGTGCATGTCTTTTGTCCACATTTTTGAGGTTCTACGCTTTGGGAGAGTCCTGTTTTTGTACTTCTGTGAAACCACGACAGCAGTGACATGAGGTGGTCCTTCTGTCCCACTCACTTATGCAACTTTCCCCACAGATCTGGTCATCACCAAATACTTCAGTAGTGGCCCCTGTTTCTGATAGAGTTATAATTATGTAAACAATAGTCTTATTAGTCCCTTTATCTACTTAACACTCTGTGCCCTGGGACCCCGGAGGAGATTATGTCTGAATGGGAACACAAAAGCACTGTTGTTTGAATTTCAGGGTTACTGAGCCCTAAGGCACATTTTATCTTCTTTCTATTGAAAACTGAAAGTCATGTTAGAATAATACAAACTCAGGAGACATAAATGTCAATTCTGATCCAAGTACGTTCACAAAGATTAAAATTAGTGTCTTGTACATGTTTCTGAAATCCTATTACCACAAAATCCTCAATACTGTAAAGAACAGGGGTAAGCAAAGAAGAGGCAGTTGCTTGCACTGCAGTGGAAACATGCTAAGCGAATCATCCCAGCAATAAAACCTGTTAGGGGAGATAAAAGCGACTGCCTTGTAGCCAGTCTCTATGTTCTAGTGGCACAAAATGGTGGGAGCACTGCTTTGAAGCAGAAGACTATGTAGATGTCTGGACGCTCTTGTTTCATAGTTCAAATGGAGGTATTTAATTGGAACGCAGCATGATTACAACTGGTTTGTTTTGGCCCATGGAAAGCAAAAGCCACTTCCTAAAATTTATTCATCATTTAACTCCCAATTTAAAAGATAGTTATGGAAAGAATACTAATGAGTACATAGTAAACAGCTAGCTTATGGATGTAAGAAACATTGATTACAAGGACAGCTTGGGTCAAAAACTTACATACATTTAATGGCTGACATTAGAACCTCTGTACTTGGCCTCAACTAAGATCACGTGGTGACAAAGTATTTTCAGAAGGCATGCGAAATTTTTGATCATCATAATGACAATAACAGGTGCCATTAATTAAGTGCTTTGTGCAGTGGGTACTACATACTTCATCACTTGTGCTATTTCATTTGATTCTATGAGGCAGATCACTTTAAAGTCGAGGGAACTGAGGCCCACAGAAGTTGAGAAACTTGCTCAAGAACACACAGTTCCTGAATGGTCGAGCAGGAATTTGAACCCATGGATCACACACATTCTCTTAATATTTGCAAAAATGCACTCAACATTTTTAAAATTAGTCAATAGATAGAATCTGCTTCCTTCTTATTTACCTAATATGCACATAATCTATTAATATTCCAAAAACTTTAGAAAGGAAGATTTTTTCCCCTTTAAAAACTGTGTACCTGACTTTGCAGTATTCTATAATTCAAAGCACCTTGCATGATGCTTTGTCATAACATAGTTTACATTTCTGCCTTTAAAGATTTAAAATATTTAAAACTTCTCCCACCATCCACTCCCTCAAAAGAGACACCAGCAATGAAAAATACAAAACATCTTGAATGGAGCTGCAACATAGGGAGGGACTACTGGGAGACCAACCAACCTCAAACACCAGTAATGCCACAAATGAGGACAAATAAGTGGATGGCAGTTAAAGATGCATTGCCTATGTAGGCCGGGCTCCGTGTTATTAAAAGGATACCACCTAGGTATTTTTCATAATTTATTTTCATCCTACCACCAAGCACTTGCTGTTTGTAATCACCGAGAAGGTAAAACTGTTTGGATATAGCTGTATTTCATCTTATTAAATGTCTCTTTGTTTATTATCGCTAGCAATTGACATTTAATCTTTGAAGCTAAGAATTCTTAAGATTAAGAAAAAGACAAAATAAACTGGTTGCCAAACCTAAATGAAAGTATGAACCACTCTTCAAAAAAAGTTAATTTATTTTAACCTGACAGAATTATGAAAACAGGTCAAATAATAACAACAAATTTGGACAAATGTATTTATCTGTAAAACATGGGCTTGCTTCCCTTTTTTTTTTTTAGATTTGTAAGCTATGGACCATCAATGCTGTTTGTCAAAAGGAAAAGAAATCCTACAAATTGTTTTAACTGAAACGTTAATAGGACAACATGAATTAAAAAATATCAGCGAGGCTGCATCGACCTCCAGGGTATTCACAAACATAAACTGTTTACGCAGTGTCATATTTGCTACACTTAATGCAACAGCTTTAAGACATGCTTTTTCTTCTCTTGGATAGACTTCCTGGTTTCTGATTTTTCTATTCTGAGTTCAATTTTCTCGTGCTTTCTGTTCTACTGGTTACCAGAAACTGTGACAATGGCCCACTCAGGCTAAAACTTTTTTTCTTACTCTGTACATGAAGCCTTCAATTACTGCCTGCTGAAGCAGACAGAATCCTATTAGTAAGAAAGACGATCACAAGATGCAGTGCCCTGCCCTAGCTGTATAAAAATAATTAGTCCAAAGTTGACAAATGTGTAATGAAGTCGCACAATGATTATATGTAAGAAACACTAGTTTATAGCTTTCTAACATCAAATACCTAAGCTTGGTTATTTGGAGCACTATCTTCCAAAGGCTTTAAAATGATAAATCCTTATTACTGAGTTAATAGAACATTTTAAACAGGCAGAGTTTGTAAGTTGTAAAAAATTCCATTTTGTTGACTATAAAATTGTATTTTAAAGTTAAGCTCACTGCACTATTAAATTAACATTGAGAAAAATATTTAGATGTGATTCAAGCTTATAAAATTTATCCAAAGCAATATATTTTTCAAAAAAATCAGCCAGCAATCTTGTAGTATTTTCCTTTAACATGTTGATGAGAAGAGTTAGAACAAAAACAAAACAAAACAAAAAAAACAAAAAAAAAAAAAAAGAAAAAGAAAAAGAAAAAAGCTACCATCCTCATTTAGGATCCTCTATTTTCTATTCTAACTTTTAGAGATGGTATAAAAAAATTATTCCCCACATTATCTGGCCAGTGATGTTCCTCTTCTTTGTACAGGGGAGCTAAAAAATCAGAGTGCACTTTCTCAGAGAAGACATGAAACATTCTAGCTATTGCAGAGCATTTTTCGCTTGTCTGGGGTGGGATGGGGCTTAACAATAAAAAAATTAAACCGTAAAACAAATAAATTCTTACCCCATTGTCTTTGATTCCTTATAGAATTGTCAACCCAGAAGGAAAATCATCAAGAATACCTTTCTTCATTTTCACAAGAAATTAGTTATGTATTCCTATTAGTAAAACTGTTGCATTGTAGAATATTACCTCACAAATGGTGAAATTAAAACTTAAATAAAGATTTTTTTAAAGCAAAAAATCAGCCGTGCAGTTTGGTTATTTCTGAAATATCCAAATGTGCTTTCTGTGTGAAAATTAACTGAGGCCCACATTTGTTTTTCAATGACATGCTGCTCAGAGCTGCAGAGCCCAGGGCAGTCAGATGAAAAGCAGTGCTGTCCTCTAGTGGACAGCACCAGCCTGCGAAGGAACTGGCTTCTAAAGAGGTTCCACAAATCTGTAGTCCTGTTTGAGATCCCAAATCTGTCATATTGTAGAAAAGACTGAAGCCTGTTACTTTTATATTAACAAGTGTTTATACAAAATTCTGTTTTACGACAGATTATGTATGGTGACTATAGTACCAGAGCTTTTAAAATTAGGGCACCAAGACATCAAATATTACTGGTCCTTCAAAATTACCCAGGATTCAAACAGTCCATAGTTTCCAGGGAGAAAGAAATAAAACTAACAAAGACAGTAACACAAAGGTTGATCAACCTAAAAACAGAAGAAATGGAAATATCAAAGACCCCACCAAGAAGTGACTACTTCGTATCTGTAATCCTAGCACTAGCAAAATCTGTCACAAAGTTCTTCAAAAAATGCTGAATGAGGGAGTTATACAATATAGCTATTTTAGGGTGGAAACTAGTATTCCCCTTTTTAGTAACCATTTAACATGTATATGATAACAGTGATTTACTGAATGAGTTTAAAGCCTGGAAATGAAACAAGTTGCTCTTTACATGAGCTTCAATTAAACAAAAAGATTTTTATTCTAAACCTGAAACAAACTGTCTTTAAATGTGCTGATAAATTAAAAAGTTGACTGCCATGTTGCCATGGATACACTGTTCTATTCATAGCACCAGACTTTCCTAATAGTTAAGGATGTCAGTAACAGTAGTAAAACATTTTTATTCTACGAAGACTGTAATTACTCACAAGTTGTACATGTTCAAAATCTGCAAATTAAAAAAGTGACAGGGTAGACAAAATCTAAACCAGAGCTTAAGATAGATAGGGAGGAAAAGGGATATAAGTACTGAATACAAGTTAATGATGAAAGCTGTTGAAGTAAAATAGAGTCAACAGAGACAAGACTTTCTGTTTTTACTCAAATATCACATTTTCCTCTTATAGGGTCAATTTGTTGTTCACAAAAGGGCCAAATGAGTAGGTGGCATGACAACCCTTTTAAACACTAGAGTATATGAACGTCACAATTCATGAAACTGGGTTAAAATGTAAAATAGTGGAGACTGCTGAAAGACAAACGCTTACTTATGGTCTAAGACTGTTTTCATGGGTATTATGACCATAACAATATACTCTCTTGCTGGAGGACACTGATAGATATAAGAAAAACCTAAATTAAACATCTTGCCTATTGGTACCCCATAATGACTAATCTGTAAAAAGTAAATACATCAACATAGGAAAAATATATCTTAAAATGTGTCATGTGGCTATCATTAACTCTTGATAACTCAGGGCAGCTTCACACTGTGGAGTTTGGAACACTTGCTGTATAACTTCTTGGAGTGATAGCTAAAATGCAGATTCTGGGGCCCTGAACCAGATGTATTAAATCTCAGTTTTTGGGTGTGGGTTTCAGGAATCTGAATTTTACGTAAACTCCCAAATGATTTTTTGGATCAAAAAACCTTAGAGCTATAGATTTTTAGCTTTCCACTTTTTGGTCACTGTGCTTTGGTAACTTTGTCAGAGGATAAGCAACAGAATAAAAGCAAATGCATCCTGGTTTCTACCTTGTTGAATACAAGCCTCCTTCGTCAACCCTCACTTGATTTTCTTCTCAGAGGAGCACAGAATTTTTTCCTGGCCCTGGATGAACCCAAGGTTCCCAGTGCTAGTCTCTCTAATTATCTCTTCTAAAACACATTAAATCTTGTGTCCATTCATATACTAGTTTATCACTGCTCATTCTGCCTCTTGAATATGTTTTATTTACATAGGAGTTTATTAATATTGTCTTAAGTTATACATCTTAAGAATTTTATAATGAAGAGTATCGCATATATTTTAACACGAATATCTAACACAAGATATTAAGACATTCAGCTGCCTATTAAATGCTTTTTGATGATTTCTAAATTCTCATTTCTGTATTACCCTTATCATGTGGTAACTGTAATTTGGAAGACAGCAAATCGGCATAAGGACCATAACTCTGTAGACCCCAATAAGATAATTTTGTTCTCAAAGAGCAGCTTTTTCAATCAGCAAGTCAGTACTATAGAAATGAAGACAAAGTTAAGCTTTTCAATGGTATACTGGTTAGTTTTGTTATATTATTAATAACTTAGAAAATGAAAACTAAATGTCATATAATCTAACAGCAGATATGCTTTTTCAATTCATCTTTAAAAGTGGTTAACTATATAATATAGGAAATGCTTCTGGTTTGGAAGTGAATTCCATAAAACTTGTGCTATGGAGACCATTAATGTTGATGTGTTAGTAGCCATTTTCTATTACGTATTCAATTCAAATTTCGGCTTTATACTATTACACACTCCTGTATATTAATGAAGATTCATTTTTTCTTAGCTAATTCTTGTATTATGTATTTTTACTTGGTATTTAATGTAAAAATATTCATATTTTGAAGAGTAGTATAAGAATAAATTACTCTCAAACTAGACAATGGGATCGTATTCATCAAATGGTCAAAAAGAATAATGTTTATTAAAAAGTTCTCTCAGAAATAAAAGATCCTGAAAAATTAGAACAAAGGCCAGTCAAAAATAATTTGTTGAACTGAAGTTTTAATATCTTAAACATTAATAGTCAAAATGCTTTTTATACTTGTTTTTTAAATGTTAAATGGATTACCATTAATAACTACGGGAATGGCTTTGGTCCTACTCTTCATACACTCAAAAAAACAACCATCAGAGAAGAATTAAGGAGGCACTCAGAAATCTTATAGGGATTTAAATTTTATTATTAACAATTAAATAATATATAACTTATTTAGATATATAAACGCATTAATCTCACAAGGTAATAGAATACTGAACACTACTGTTAAAAACATTAATTCAATAAAGTGACAAAATGTAAATTTCTGTCATAATATAAACAGTAACTTATTTCATTTTAAATGCAATTAAGAAAGACACTGGTACAGATTTTATTGACAATTTTTAATTATTACTGAGTATAAAAATAGAAAAATGTTAAATATGCAAGCTAATAATTTTTATCTATTTCTGTGTGAAAAATACAAATCAGTCTATATGTTTATTATCTGGAAACTTACTGAAATTTAGAACATTATGCTAACTATAGTTTAACTATAAAAGCATTTCCAATTAAGTCTGATGAGACTTGTGAGGCAAGTTACGACTGCACAGCCTATTCTTAATTAGATATATGCATTTTATTCACTTTTGACTCTGCAGTAACTTGAGCTCCTCCCCCAAGTTACAGAGCCAAACCCAGGCTGCTGATGATAGGGCTGGATTAGAAAAGGGTTGACACTGCGGATGTTTGCAAGGACCAAGAACATTGTTTGAGTGCAATCTCTGCATTCCAAAGCCAAATATAAATGGTTCTCTGTTATGTGCCTCTCCTGCATTAGTATGGATAATTGAGAATTGACTATAATTTAATGTTTTGAGCAGGCATTAAGTTCCAAACCACCAAGACAAGTCACAGGCAAACTATCCTTTAATAAGAATTATAGAAGTGTCTTTCTCAGTCCGTTTCTCAGTGTCTTTCTCAGTCCATTTCTCAACAAGAAGATGGCTTTCATATTAGTTGCCTTTGAGAAGGTAATGTGGCTATTTTCTTTTAAGAAACAGAAATCTGGCCCTGACCGGTTTGGCTCAATGGATAGAGCGTTGGCCTGAGGACTGAAGGGTCCCAGGTTCGATTCCGGTTAAGGGCATGTACCTTGGTTGCGGGCACATTCCCAGTAGGGAGTGTGCAGGAAGCAGCTGAATCAATGTTTCTCTCTCATCGACGTTTCTAACTCTCTATCCCTCTTGTTCTTCCTTCCTCTCTGTAAAAAAATCAATAAAATATATTAAAAAAAAAAAAACAAAAACAGCCCATACTTCTCTTTAAAAAAAAAAAAAAAAAAGAAACAAATCTGGAAAGCTGCCACTGCTTTCGGAAAACTTACAAACACACATACAAAACAAAACAAAAACTAAATTAGAGGTTCCAAAGTAAATAAGGGTTACCCTGTGTCTTTTCGTACATTACGATAGGACATATTAAAACAGGTCTGAAGTATTATGGGATACCAGATGTGTCAGGTAAAATTTGATACCGCATAAGCTAAAAATTACAGTTGATATGACATTTGATGTTTTAGTAATTTTAATAAGGATCCATAAATTAAACAGAACAACTTCTGCTAGAGAAAATCATCCAGGAGAGGAAGTATTTAAGGTGGAAAAGAATTAAAAGAGGAAAATTCAGAACCAAAATATTTTCCCTGAAAAGGCTTCTATTCATGTTTCCCCTCTTGAACAACATTAACTGACAGATAAATTGTATCTGCTTGGTAGCACCAGTATGATTACCTTAGATCAGTTTTATTACTTTGTCCCAGCCCTGTGGGAAAGATAGGGCTTATCATAAATTAAGAAATGGAAACATCAGATCTTTTGAGCAACTTAAGGACCCTCCTCTCAAAAAAAAGAAAAAGAAAATTTTTAAAAAACCCCAAAAGTACAAAGTAAATTTGTTGGTTTTTTTTGATTAGCACGTGCAGTTTTCATTCTGTCATGATTAGTAGATGAAATTAGGTAACTCTGGATAATGGCAGATCAAGACTTGAACTCAGCTCTTGTCAAGTCCAGTGTTCCTCCATAGATACCATAGAATTTCATTCCAATCACCCTTCTTTTGCTTGCCACCATTTCCAAACAGATGAGGAGATTAAAGTCCACAAGGAGCAGTTATAACTTGCACAAGATTACCGAGCCCAATAATGGCAGAGCTCAGTCTAAAACCCGATCATCTGTAGTATTCTCTATATGGGACCTCTTTACCCCCATGTTAATTAAATTTTTTTAAGGTCAGAAGGCATTCCCTTTAATTTTAAATTTAATATACATAAATAAAATAGCATACGTATGACATTGCAGAGGAATGGCAGAGAAATTAAAGATGGTGTGCAATGAATTCCCGTAAGCTCACAGAGAACTAACTAACAAGGGGTTATCTTAACTTTCATTTCAAGCCACAGGCACTCATAAGAACACAAAGAGGGCAATTACATTGATCACATTTTCTGCTACCTTTAAGGACAAGTGACGTGATCTCATGCTTTCGATGGTTGGTGGTGAAGATATTCCTGGGCTAAGAAACAGAAGCTGCATTTGGCCCTATGCTGGTTTTCTAGCCACTCCTCAATCCTGGAAGCAGCCATAGGGGACTGCTATCAAAAGGAAATCTGTATGTAGTACCCAAGCTTCTCTTTCAAGTAAAGAAGTCCAACTCCACTGCTTTGTAAAACAGTGTTTCCTAGAAATCCACTGAATCTGGGGAAATAAGATAAATTCTCAACCATATCTCAAAAGGTACCTTTGCAAACCATCAAGCTATTATAAAATGCAGGCACACTATCTGTATCTTTCAGGAGAGTACTACATGCCAATGTGCTAAGGATTGTATGAAATAGGAAAGAGAACCTTACCCCAAATCAATCAATCAAATATATCATCAGAAAAAAAGGGGGGGCATATATATAGTTAGGGGTTATTTTCAAGAAAAATTACAAATTGAAAATTATATATTTATACATGTACACAACTTATCCCCTCAACTTTTGTTGGTGCACCTACCTGTGTATATTATCCTGGCCAGAAGGCACTACACCGACGTTGGCCACATTGACAATCTTCTGAAGGATCACAGAGGAAGTGAAGTTCTGTGGTGCAAGGATGATTACAGTAGAAGTTTCATTCATTCCTGTCAGCATTCCTGTAAGAGCAAAAGAAGGCCCCTGTAACTAATTATTTTATGAAAATTATATTAAAACAATTTAATGCTCATAGCCAAAATGTAAACTTCTTTTCAAAAAAAACCAAAACAAAACCCACCAGGATGTAATTTACAAGACAATTACCATAAAATTAAAATGAACTACAACTGTTTCAAAATTTTAAAAATCTATTGTGTAGGAAAATGTGTAAAAATACAGTCAAACATCACTCTTAATAAATATGATTTTAAATACTATATGATAAAAACTTAGAATCACAAAAATGAAATTTCAATTTCAGTCCCTTTAAAATGTAGTGAATTAATTTGGCTGATGTAAACTATTAAGCTTCTACTTTTAAAGAATTTTCCCTCTCATTTTCATGTAAACATCTCTCTTGCCAAATGCTGCTTGAGAACAAATCAAAGTGATTCTGAAATAATCAGCAGCATTACCTGATGCATGGCCTCAATGTGATGGGTCAAAGTTATCTCAACAATGACTGAAAGTCCCTCAACAGGTTCGAAAAAATGTACTAGTATACGTATCTAAGCTACACTTAGTATTTGCTTAGTGAATGGCACTACAGTTGCTGACAAAACACCAATTGAAATTTCTGAAGCAAAACACTGAAAACAAAGGAAAAATGTGAATGGAAAACTTTAAATCCCAGAGACATTTCAAATAGTATTTAAGGAAGAAACTAAGTTAAGCAAAATCATGAACAAAACCATACAGACTTAATACAAGACATGCCATTAATATCAAAATCTCATGTAGAAATGTTCAGTGAACAAATTCAATAACATACCACTTGGAACAAATAATGAAATTTAGGTTAAAATAAACAAATAATCTGGATCTGTGATATAAGTCACGGACACCCAATGATATCTACTAAAAATGATAATCTTCTGAGATGTATGATATATGTACAACAGTTTACAAAATGCATGAAAATGGTAAAATTTGATTCCATGTTTTCAAAAGACCCTGCACCTTCAGAGCCATGTAGTTATTTATTGCAAATGCAACCCCCCAATTTTTAAAATCCCTGTAATTAGTAGTATGAAGACACTAAAGCCTAACACTGTAAAAAGACCTATCTAGCTTTAAACAAAGAACAGTTTTTACTAACCACTTTCAAACCCAGGACACTGTGTTCTGTCTTAGATTGTTTAACTTCAATATTAGGCAAAAGCTTTAAAAACTACACAAGCAGTCAAACACTGCTTTTAAGCAAAGCACAGTGGCTGCTGACATAACACTGCTGAGAGATGTGTGTACTCATTTAGGATTTAAACCTTCTCCATTAAGCTCTATTGAAGAGCAACTGCTGAATAAATGAATGCAACTATGTTTATGTTAAAAGCCTGTTTCCCGCAGCATGTAATTAAAGGAAATGTTGTACAAAGCCAGTACTTTTGTCAAGCTCCTGTAAATGGAAAGATGGATAGCACTCAGAGAAGTGAATGCATTGCTTCATATTTAACCTTAACACTCTTGTCATTAATGGTTTGTCTAACTTGGTCTATAAAAGACAAGGTACTGCTCCATTGAAGTAAAATTAAAAAAATCAACTAAACCATGCTTTTCAGAACAGAAGATTCATTATCGTCAGCTAATGTATTGGCATAAAGCAAAGTAACATCCTATCAAGTAAGGCACACATTCAATCTGCCTTCCCACCCTCCTTTATTTTTAACTCATGCTGTTTTATTGTTATAGGCAATTTGTACCACTCAGCATGACAGTGTAAACTGAATCAAGATTAATTTACATGCAAAAGAACACTTAGCAGAGCAGCATGGTAAGCAAATGCATTGTCTCGATTGCTGAGGTGGAAAGGAACCTGGAAAGGAAAAAAGGGGCTCTAATTAAGGGGCATCAAATATGATTGCTTGTGGTAGTTAAGGGCCAGAAAATAGTAAATGTCTGACCATTTAAAGAATTAGCATCTTGCTAGCTAGGAACCCATAAGATGGATACATAAATCATAATAAAATTAAGTAAACATTCTAGATTTCTTATACCACAGATTTTTCTAAATGAAAATATATCAGGTATTCTCAAATTAACAAGAAAGAAAATGCCAAGGTATCATTAAAAGTTTCTCCTATGAAAACGACTTTACACAGATAGCCTGCTCATACATAATAAAGGTAAAGTTACTGGAAAATATTTAAAAATTGTCAAACTATAGAATTTGTTGCTTCATTAGAATTTATCTAAATTTTGGTGAGGCAGTAGACAGCACTTAACTTAGGTTAATCAGTTGTAATTAACTGCTAAAATTTTAGCAAACCAAATAATAAAATTTTTCCCTTAGTTTTAGATTTCCAATTTAATTCATAAGAAAAAAAATGAATAATAGAGAGCAGTTTGAAATAAGCAATTGGCTTAGGTCTCTTAAATTAAGACTGCCCCAAGACACTAAATTAAAATTTTTTTAAGTAAAAGAGAGATCTCATGTTATTTATAGCACTGAAATCATTCCACAGCTAGATCATTAACTCACTGTGCAAGACTCAAAACTCAAAGAAAGCTATGAAAAAATCATGCTCTGGTTAAGGCTCGTAATATGAATGTTATGAATATGAATAATATTAATATGCAGGATAAGCCAATCTTTCATTTAGCACTTTGACTATCAATGTTATAAACATGCATCTTTAGCCATGAAAATTTAAATGCAACAATCAAGAAAAAGTGACAGATCAGGCTGTATATTAGAAACAAAACCTTTCATTTAAAAAATGTTAATATAATATGTATAATCTCGTACAAGGATTCTTATTTATTATACACACATTTTAATTATGTACATCTTTAATATAAAATTTCTCATTTTTTATTTATATTTTTCAGCTAAATCCAAAATAATACATTTAATGCATTTCTTTAGTCTTAAGATATATGTCCTGTGAAATGAGATATTAAGAAATTCATTTTCTTTAAAGTAGAAATATATATTAAAACTAGCATAATAATGACACACACAGACAGTTCCTAACTTTAGTGGCATTTTGCCTTCCAGAAGTTTGCTGTAGTAAAAATTAAGAACACTGACTTTTATTCTGATTTAATATTTTTAATTAGTGAGTCATTTCTGGGTAACTTATGAAATAAGCTAACCTCTTCCTTGATTAACAAACAAATACATGTGTAAAGTTGAGAATTGAGACCTCTATTGCCAAATCAGCTGAAATTTATAACTAAAAAGATGCTATTGAAAATACTCTTCAAACCTGTGGTAAATTTGCCAGCATCAAGTCCCGTATCAAAGAATGAATTCAGGAAGACAGAAAGAATGATACAGAAATGCCAAGAGACTTGCAAGGATTTACAAATACTTCATATAAACAAATTTTCAAATAGCTTTATTCAGAGTAGCCTTTCTGCTCTATTAAACATAGCAAACAGCTGCCAGATTTATTCAGACAAATAATCAACAACCACAGAAGTAAAATGGCAGGAGAAAAAGGAATTTTGGCAACAACTCCATAGAGGACCGCAGCTGCTCTCCAAACGCACCTCTCTTACACATTTACGGTTCTGTATGGCTAGTCAGGGGAAAATCCCTCAGTCACAGCAGAGCACAAAAAATTTGATCGAAATCTCAAAGCTGAGGGAGAGAAAGGGCATAAGATAATCTGCTGCTTTAGAT
This sequence comes from Myotis yumanensis, assembly GCF_028538775.1. Classification (NCBI taxonomy): domain Eukaryota; kingdom Metazoa; phylum Chordata; class Mammalia; order Chiroptera; family Vespertilionidae; genus Myotis; species Myotis yumanensis. The sequence continues at coordinate 41,511,861 of NW_027223755.1, forward strand.
ATACTTCAGCTGCACTTTTCTAAGAAAAGGAACATCCCCTTAACAATAAAGGTGCCCAAGCCTTATTCAGTCACTCGGGTGCCACTCACCTTGGTTTGCTGAGCAGGTGTAAAGCAGAGAGGCAGGCTTTAGCCAGCAAAGGATAAGAATAGCAAATGTAAGAATCAATTCAATTTGTCAATAGAAAAACAAAGATGACTTTCTTCTATAGCAATAATCAATTTCCCACTTTTTTATCACTTAAAAATAAGGCAGGAGAAAGATTACTATTCATTTACAGTCTTGTGTGAGAATTTCTTTGTGAGAGCCTACAACAGGCCTTTTTGAGACTGTGTCTTGGGCACTGCCATACCAGCCCGCCAGGCAGCAGGCCCTTCTCCTCAGGTGCAGACATTGGTGTGTGCCTACTGCTTTCTGGAAGCTTGACAAACACAAATTTGTGACCTCGAGATGAAGGGACCTTGGTCTGATCACCCCTCCAGACACTTTTACAAACTACTCACCGCATCATTTAAATAAGCCCATTTTATAGATGCTATTCTTAATTAAACACTTCAATTCAGACAGTTATTTTCCCTTATTCATGTATGAAAAAAATTATTTTTACTAGAGGGCATGCTTGACTCTGGGGCAAACACAAGATATTATACTTCCATTCTGCTGAAAATATCTTTTAGGTGTACCTTGTAAAATGTTTGACAACACAGTTTGTACAGTTTGACAACACAGCACTTCTTTGGCATAGAATTAGGTCAAAAGAAAATGAAGGTAATTTAATGCTATAATTAGGACTTCACTTCAAAGGGTAAGGTACTCTGTGTGCAGGGAAAAACAGATTAGTAGGACATGAAAGACAGCGAAAGAAAAAACAGAACTATAACATTTATAGTGATAGAACTTTGGTAAGTCCCAAACTTCTGACATTTCATTAATACAAAAATACATGACTACATTATTAGGTTGACAAACCAAAACTCCCAGAATTGAAAAGTTAATTATGAATCAATTTTTTATTTTAAATACATACTAATCAATTTTCATGTATGTCAGAAATGTAGACAGACATATACTTTTAAGATTATTTTATAAAAGCAAAGCATTAGCAAAAATTGGAAAATTGTGCACTGACATCTGTTAACAGCTGTGTATATATTGTAATTTATTTTAGAGACTGGCCAGAAGAAGGAGCACATATTGTTTGGGATGTCAGTTCCTAGTAAACTATAGTAACCTCTCACCTTGCTCTTTCTTAAAATCTTTCTCTGACATGGCCACAGGTAAAAGCAGTTCTCCAACAGGTGGCTGAATATTAACATTGAAGCAATCATCCTTGGTACTAAGGAAAAAACACATAAAAGCTGACTAAATGCTTAGTAACTAAACATTCTTAATACTATGCGGTTAAATGGAGACATTAAAGCATATGCCAGCATACATAAAGTATTAAGATATTCTTGGCTTAAATAACACAGCTAAAAAGGCTTGAAAAATTTCTTAACACTATTTACAGAGAAATACATCTCTTACCTCAATTGGAAAACATTTCTTTTTTCAAAATTATGCAGTTATAGTAAATATACCACTTGACATAGAACCTCAAAAAAAACAACAGGTAGGCAGCAAGGGCATGCTGTATTACCAGAGGAACACTCATGCAGCTCACAGAGTAGAGAAGTAATGTTTTATCTTTATTTTGTGTGCTTACAGTACAGAAAATGGAGTGTTTTTATTTTAAATGGTTAAGATTTCTATTTTAAAGTGTTAGATTATTCTTTACTAAATAAAGTGGAGTGACCATACTTAGATATGTGCTAAGAAAATAATCCCTCATCTGCAAACTTGCTTTCTTGAAACAAAAACCCTTGTTTTCTAGTAGTGTGATTTACTGACATTATTGATGAACATGTGGTGAAAGTTATTATTTCCAAACTAGAGGCCCAGTGCACGAAATTCATGCATGGCGGGGGTGTGTGTGTGTGTGTGTGTGTGTCCCTCAGCCCAGCCTGCACCCTCTCCAATCTGGGACATCCCTCTCACAATCCTGGACTGCTGGCTTCCAACCACTCGCCTGCCTGCCTGATTGTCCCTAACCACTTCTGCCTTCCAGCCTGATCACCCCCTAACCACTCCCCTGCCAGCCTGATCGCCGCCTAACTGCTCCCCTGCTGGCCCGATTGCCCCTAACTGCCCTCCCCTGCTGGCCTGATCGCCCCTAACTGCCCTCCCCTGCTGGCCTGATTGCCCCTAACTGCCCTCCCTTCCAGGCCTGATCCCTCCCAACTGCCCTCCCCTGCCAGCCTAATCGCCCCTAACTGCCCTCCCCCACAGGGCTGGTCACCCCCAATTGCCCTCCCCTACAGGCCTGGTTACCCCCAACTGCCCTCCCTTTCAGGCCTGATCCCTCCCAACTGCCCTCCCCTGCTGGCCTGATCACCCACAACTGCCCTCCCCTGTTGGTCATCTTGTGGCGGCCATCTTTGACCACATGGGGCGGCTATCTTGTGTGTTGGAGTGATGGTCAATTTGCTTATTACTCTTTTATTAGGTAGGATACAGGATATGAAGAATTTAGTAAAGGCAACATTCTCTTTGTATCAGCTAGAGCAGCAGTTCTAAACCTGTGGGTCGCCAACAATGAAAATAGACCCTGCATATCAGATATTTACATTACGATTCATAACAGTAGCAAAATTACAGTTATGAAGTAGCAACAAAAATAATTTTATGGTTGGGGGTCACCACAACATTAGGAACTGTATTAAAAAGGGTCACGGCATTAGGAAGGTTGAGAACCACTGAGCTAGAAAAACCAACACTGAGTGCATGTATTCATTTAAATCTTGACACTACTCTCTACAAAAATGACTAACACTACTTTAAAAATATTTTAAGTTACATGTTTAAAGGTAGGTTGATGAGTGTATCAGTTAGGAATGTGTTTGGCTGCAAATAAGCAGAATCCAACTAACAATTTCTTGGGAAATAGGAGCTTACTGTTTAGTACTGAACAGGTCCTGGAGTTACCAGCCAAAGGCTGGTTCAATGGCTTAAAGATGATGCTAGGGACCCAGGTTTCTCTGGCTTTCATCCCCACCATCCCTAGTGTGCTGGCTCTTATCCTCATGGTTGCCATGCAGCTGCATCCCCAGGGACCACTTTCACATTCCACCGAAGAAGGAAGATGATGATGGAATAGTAGTGAATAATTGAGCCAACCAAATCTCTTCCTTTGCATCAGGAAAGCCCTGCAGAAGGACTTCTACACTTGAGTTAGAACTGGTCCAGTGGGGAAGTGGCTAGGGAGGTGGGAACTGTGGATAAGAAATACTGAACATTGGTTAAGAAACACTTTATTACAAGTGGGGTAGGGACACAAAATGTAATATGAAAAAAGAAAGATATCCATTTTTATTTTATGCTATTACATATTTTATTTTTGTAAGCTGGCTTATATTTTTATGGAGTAAAGACTAGAATAATATTAAAGAATGTTTTGAATTATCCACATGTGGATTGCCCAAGGCAAAACAATAAACCCTATTTATTAACTCAATAAAATGTACTGACTACAAACTCGATCCCCTGTACTGTGCAAGTACATGGGATTTAAAGACAAAGGAGATTGGCCCTTGAAGTTCACAAGTCCAGTGAGAGATGTGTTTATAACAGGATGGTAAGGGCTCCATTAGAGATATGTGGGGAGGGTTATAGTCCATGGAAGAGGGGCTGATTAATTCTGCAGGAAGTGGAGGTAGTCTATTTCTGAGAGGAGGGAGAGGGGCATTCTAGACCAGTGGTCGGCAAACTCATTAGCCAACAGAGCCAAATATCAACAGTACAACGACTGAAATTTCTTTTGAGAGCCAAATTTTTAAAACTTAATCTATGTAGGTAGATACATTGTTATTAACTTAATTAGGATACTCCTAAGCTGGCCTTTGCTAAAAACGTCCTCAATCTGATTGAGGTACGTTCGCTGAGGTCGACCCCTTCCAAGTCTCCCAATCCACACTTGTGTTGTATACTTGTTTCGTCTCCTTTCCGAAAACCGACTTCTGTGCATAGGCCACGAAGTTTCAATCGCACTGTACGTGCGCGCCCGCACGTGGTATTTTGTGGAAGAGCCACACTCAAGGGGCCAAAGAGCCGCATGTGGCTCGCGAGCCGCGGTTTGCCGACCACTGTTCTAGACATTCTAAACCTGTGTTTTGGGAATGGTGAGCAGTGTCGAGTGTCAAGAGATGAGGCTGGGTACACTGTAAAGAGTGTCTTATACAGCATAACCATCAGTCCCAGTTTGCCCGCGGCAGTTTATGACGGTTGTCCTGGAGTCCTTTTCAGTTAATGACGCCTTTCATTCTCTAGTGCCCTGTTCTGTATGACAAAGTGTATGACTTCTTTACTCATATAACTTAAGACAAAACTGTTTCAGTGTTTCTTGAAGCAACAGGGACTTTTGACATAGGAAAATAAATGATCCTATTTGTATTTCAGAAACGCTGGTGGCAATGTGTACGGTGGAATAGAGGAGAAACCCAAAGCAGGTAGATCAGTTAGGGATCTAATTTAGTAGTCTAGGCAGGGTGTGTGTGTGTGTGGTGTTTGTTTGTTTTTAGCATTGACTGTGCATTTTATTTAGTAAATCCTAACAATGACTTTAAGAGGTAGCTTCTGTTACCTCCAATTTATTGATAATTAAACAATATGTCCAAGGTCACACAGCTAGTAAGTGTCAGCACTGGGGCCTGATACATATATATTCATACTCCACTACACAAGGCTGTTTCCCTAGGTGGGCAGCACTGAGCATGGGGAACAGGGGAGGATTTGAGAGTTAAAGGGACAGATCTGGTGATGGATGGGAGAAAGAGACTCTGAACCTTCTAATGTGAACATTGGGAGGATGACAACTACTGAAGAAGAAGAGTTTGGGGGATTAAACAAAAATTACTTTGTTTTAAGATATTATATTATATCACATTATATTTTGAGCACCACTGAGTTACTCAGGAAGAGATATTTAGCAGATCACTGGAAATACAAATTAATACTCAGTAAGGAGGCAAGGGCAGTATACATGAGTCTGGAAGAAACGTGAGTGAAACAGTGAAGAGCTGAAGCCTTATCAGTAGTTAAGGTCACACAGGGAAAGGGGATATACCAAGAAAAAGGGTAAGGAAACCTGGAGAAGACCTGCATTTAAGTAAAAATGGAAGAAGTGCAAGTTGCAGAAGAGACTGGGAAAGAGTGGACAGGGAGAAAAGGTATGTGTCAGATACTACAGGGAGGACTAAGAAGCAGCAAGAGTAACTGCTGACCTTAGCAAGGCTGAACAGGTTGGAGGAGGAACTTGGGATTCAGGGAGTTGAAGGGCAAATGGGGATATTGGCAGTCAAAAGCAGCAGAAGCTCCCTGTGGCAGAGGCAGAGAAGAATGCTTCAGGAAACCTGAGCCTGTTCAAAGGCTGAGGGGAAAGAGCCAGTGAGGAGGAAGAAACAAAGCATAGCTGATAGAGCAAGGTCTTAAGACTTAAGAGGAGGTTGGGATTAAGAGCACAAGGGGGAAGTGAAGGGGTCAGCCCTGGAATGGAGGAGGGAACTTCGGAAAACAATAGAGAAGGGGTGGTTAAGACAGAAGCACTGAGGCTGGGACCACGCCCAATGCAGTGGGAGGCTAAGAGAAATATGTAAAGGCAGATGAAAGAGTAAATGGATAGATATACAGATGTACATGAAATACATATAGTGAACTAATTTAGTGTTAAATATAAAGCTTCAGCTTCAAATGGCTGGAAAAACCAGTGTTCTCCAAAGTGGCAAGCACAAGGGTCTGCTCTGGCAAAGAAAATCCATTGAGAAAAAACCTACTAATTATTTTTTCTCATTCTTTTTGAAGTTCTGTTTTTTCTCTGTACATATTTTAGTATACACATGTTAGCACAGTCAGAGATATACACATGTAATTTAAAAATACATTTATACATCTAGGGAGTGCACAGAAGAAAGATTTTAATGTAAATTGTGTAAATGTACACAATTAAAAAGTTAGAGGACCACTGGGTTAAATTTGTTCTTGTAAATAATTTTATTCATGTTTTAAAACTGGTTATTCCTACTATATAGAAATGTTAAATATTTTCATATAATCACATACACATTTCTAAACTCAGCTTAAAAATAGATTTTCTGTTGATACTATGATTTCTGGGTTGATAATTATGTTAAATAAGATGAATTTTGTCTCTGTCTTTCTAGGATTTATACCTTTAACTCAGTGGTTCTCAACCTTCCTAATGCTGCGACCCTTTAATACAGTTCCTCATGTTGTGGTGACCCCTAACCATAAAATTATTTTCGTTGCTACTTCATAACTGTTAATTTTGCTGTTATGAATCATAATGTAAATATCTGATATGCAGGATGTATTTTCATTGTTACAAATTGAACATAATTAAAGCATAGTGATTAATCACAAAAACAACATGTAATCATGTAATTATATATGTGTTTTCCGATGGTCTTAGGCGACTCCTGTGAAAGGGTCGTTCGACCCCCAAAGGGGTCGCGACCCACAGGTTGAGAACCGCTGCACTGTTTTTACTTGTCTTTCCATATTGGGTAGAACTTCCATTATAATGGGAAATAGTGTTGAGAGTAGGTAACCTTGTTTTGCTTTTCTGACTTAAAAGAGAATGCTTCCAATATTTTATGCAGTGAGAGGTAAGTTGTATGGCCCAAAGTCTTTTGCATTTATAACCCCAAGTGGCATGCACATTTATGAGCTATCCTTTTGGGTTTTAAAATCAGGGTGATACTAGCCTTACAGAATGACATGGATGCTTCCCTTCTTTTTCTTTGTTCTAGAAAAGTTTAAATAATGTAGAGATTATTTCTTTTTTGAAGTTCTGATACCATTTAACTTTTTTATTCATAATTTATACTTTTCTAGGAAACCATTTCATCTAAATATTCCAATTTATTGGTATAGAAGTATACATAATATTATTTTATAATTTAGAAGATCTGTTTTACCTCCTTTCTCTTTTCTAATCTTTCCTATGTGTCTTCTTTTTTTAAAAATCACATCAGCCCATAATTTCTCTCACTCTTTTTTTGTACATTCTCTGTCTTTTAAAAAAATGTGTATTTTCTGTATTCAGAAAACAAGGAATTATTTGGAAACATAATAATTATGTTAGATCAGGCTTGATAACTGAATTATTGAAATTTTGTGTTTGTATATATAGCTATATGTACCTGTATGTCTACCTATATATCTATCTTCCTCTGATTTGTCATTTTCTGATGAGTTATTAAAATTACTATTATCATGGCTTTGTCAATTTCTTCTAGCACTTACAACATGTTAGTGAGTATTACCACTATGGGTCTCCTCTCTCCTGGTGGGCTGACTGGACTTAAGTAGATGAGATGACTGGTGGCATGGACTCAATAAATTGGAAGGCGGGTAGGCAATGGCCTTATCTCTCCATCAACAGATGTAATATTGGATTTACCCTAGTGGTAGAGGGTTTGAGAATATTACTCTATTAGATACAACTGAGTTTCATCTCATCTCAAACCATCCCTGCCTCCTTCCCACAAATTCAAACCCTGCTGTACCTTTAGACTCCCACATCCACACCAACACCCTTCCTGGCAAACAGATCACTTTCCTTACAGTACAATTCTTATGTTTGCAATTAAATGTGTATATTACTGCTGCTAGGGGTCAAGTTGGAGACCTGGAGGTTGGAAGCAATTCTTTAATTTCCCAATGACTTTTGTACCCTAACTTTTCTTTTCACTTGTTCATTTTGTGCTTGATATTCTGCCAGATTTGTTCTTACCATTGCAGTAATTTTTCTCCCATGAGGGTTGGCTCTATGGTTTTTATTTTCTCTGTTATTGTTTTTTTTTTTTTTTTTTTTTTTTTTTTAAATATATATTTTATTGATTTTTTACAGAGAAGAAGGGAGAGGGATAGAGAGTTAGAAACATCGATGAGAGAGATCGATCAGCTGCCTCCTGCACGCCCCCCACTGGGGATGTGCCCACAACCAGGGTACATGCCCTTGACCGGAATCGAACCCGGGACCCTTGAGTCCGCAGGCCGACGCTCTATCCACTGAGCCAAACCGGTTCGGCGTATTTTCTCTGTTATTGTTTATCGGCTCTCATTTGCCTTCTAATAATTCAAATTGTGCTAATAATTCTTCACAATTTCTGGCCAGCTAATGGCTTTCTTTCTTTAATGCTCATTCTCTTTTGAAAATTGAATTTTCTGTCTTTTTCATAGATTTTGGGCAAAAAGAGGGGTGGATGCTAGAGCTCAGCCCTCTAACTTGAGTCAAACCACATTCTTTTCATACTAGCTAATACATTAATATCTGCTGATCACAAAGATAAGAACTGTTTATGCAGTGCATCTACTTTTAGAGAGATACATTTCTGTATATTATACACATTTTCAATCTCAATAAATTTAATCAAGGATTTAATTTGATGACCATTTAAAATGCAAAGCAGAGACATTAACACATCAAATATCCGGATAACTATATAGCTCCATATGATAGTTTTATCTATCATCTATCTAACTATCTACCTACCTATCTATATGTGTCGTATAACTATAGATTTAGAATGAATCTGGAAGCTAAAGTAGGATTATTTTACTCTTATTCCCTTTCTTTTATAAATAGAAGTATACCTCAAAGACTTATAGTCCATGTTCTCAGAATTTCTGAAGGTTTCTTATCAAATATGCTCTTATTACCCATAATTTTATGTATTGATTTGTATTATATATTTCAAGAAAAAAATTCAATATTAGCCATTCTTGCCTCCCCCCCCACTTTTTATTGAACCAAGACTAATACAGCACACATCACTAAGCAAAAAGTGCTATTTACTATGCAAAAGGCACAGTCAGTGATTGGCATCTAAGACTAATTGATCTACTCATTACCACTATCTCCCTACCCCCACTAGCACTACTATGAAGCTATTGATTTAAACACTGTCGATCGGTTTCCATTTTCTGATTTTGGGCAGGCCAATTAAGAAAGTGAGTAATTGTGATTACACTGCTTCAGGATCAATTACATTTGATCCAAGACAAAGTGTTCTTTTTGGAACATACACACAAAATAATTTTTGATCTAGTATCCTTATGTGCTTAATAAAATCTAAAGTACATAATTAACTTTTACCTTCACAACAGCAAAACATACTAATGTGCATGCTTAAAATAACGAAGGCTATTTTCTTTGTAAAATACATTCATCATTTTCCTAAAGTTAGTTTAAGAGAAATTGAGAAAAAACTGATTATATACACTCTTCAATGTAAGATAAGAATCAAACACTACCTACATATTTATCTTTAAAGGTATTTAGTTAATTGTGAAAGACAAAATGCAAATCTCACCCAAAGGACTACAGAGGAAATCTTTATCTTTGTAATAAAAACATAGTTTTAAAAAACCACCTTCATTACATAGAAATATAAAATGTTCTTTAGATAACTTGATAAGAAAAAGAGAATTATTTTAGTTCTTAATTTTGCCCTAACTTGGTGCATGAGCTTTGTCATTGGGCTCACATTGTCAAAATCATTAAAATGAATATACCTCTGGCGCTGGAGGCAAATCTATTTAGAGTGATGTTACTCATAGTCTTGTGCTCAGTAATATTGATCTGTGTTGTCTAATAGAAAAATAATAAACAATTACTAGACAATGTTGGGAAAAGTAATCAGTTTTTATATATCACTAATATAGCAGACCTCCCAAAACATAAAGGTGATGATCTGCATAAAATCAATGTGTTATGCTACATTGCTTATATTCATCATTGCAGGTTCTCAGCAATAAATGGTACAATATTAGGTCTGAATTACTGGAAAAATAAAAAGGCATACGAAATAGAAAGGTTGACTATATTTAAATATAAACTTGTTTTAAAATGTCTATTTCCTACACTTGGAGATTTTTTATCATAACAAATACTGCTTTAAGCAAGTTAAAACTTAAATAAAATGTCCCAATTCTTTTTAGAATAAAAACAGAGCAACCTCAAATCAAAATAAGAAATTATATCCTAGACCAGGAAAATACAAAAGAGTTCAAAGATAATTCTTAAAGATGCATGAATATAAATTCTGTACTAATTGCTAATAGTTTTTGGATTTCATTAGAAATGTATAACACATATAAAAACAATGGCAAAACTCAATCCTAGAAAAAGCTCTTTTGAATAATATTCACCTGTTTGAAACCTTTGCCAACTGCATAAATGTTCTTTTAAATTTTATCAAAATAGTTTGTAAATTAAAGTAAAAAGGGAAAAATGTATGGGTTTTAAGTTCTGACAGAATAAATAATTCTCCACTTAAGAAGTTTAAGATAACATATTAGATGTTTAAAAAGATACCTTCTCTGGGCTATTCAGTAATATTAAAGTTTTTTTTAAATTTCTCCTGAATTTTCCTCATCAATTTTCTCCTGAATGTTCCAAAACTGTAGAGTTAGAAGAAGTGAAAATATTATTTAGCAGTAGCTTCTTACTTTGACCAACACACTGTGAATTTCAATCACATATGGCAGACTGTAATGGCTAGTTGTATAACAAATACTAAACATACATATATTGTACACAATTCATACAACTACTGCATGGTAGTCTAACCATTGCCAAAGAAAGGCACATTTGTTTAAATGTTTTGTCTCTCAAAGAAAAAAAGCTGTTGAAAGCCAAGTTTTGATCTGCTATCCTTTACAGGAAATAGAAAATACAGAAAAACAATTGAACTTACCACAACTGGAAACTGGCAGTCTGAGTGGAATCACAGAAGTCAATACCCATTGAAACAGTAATGGATCCCCCAGGCTCCAGAGATTCTAGGAAATTAGATAATTTAGACATGAATACACGGAGGAAGTAAAAAAGAGGCAAAGTAAACACTGAAAACTTATGTAATGCTTGTAGTTTAGACAAAATGGTCAAATTTAATGATGGTTTATAAGAGCACTTTCAAACTAAGAATATTAAAACAAATTACAAAGTAATTTCACTATTCTGCTTGAAAGTTTTCTTTTTTATACTTAATTCTGCATATTTTTCAATGAACACATTATATCATTTCAGAAACATATCTCATCCTGAGAATGTATGTTTTACAATATTATCTTTATAGGCATTGAAGGTGAAAAGGAAACAAATTTAGTCTTGCGTGAAACAACTGTAATGAACTATGGGTGCTTTTAAGAAATTATGCATTTAAAACTATGGAATATTTATGTAGATATAAAAAAGTAAATTTTAAACAATGTTTCAAATTTCCACTGGAAAAAAATCAAAATACAAAAATTTAAAAATGCAAATTAAAGCAAAACTGGAAGAAATTAATTTGTTGTACTCAGAAAATAACCAAGACAACTGTCATTATAGGAACAAATGGTAAGTCCAATATACGTATAACACTAATGTTTTTCAGCTAACAATGATAAAACTTAAGACCATAACAAAATTTTATTCTTTTTGTGATTCCAAAGTCTGGCTATACATTAGAAGAATAATGGAGAAATTAAATATATACCTACTTAGTATAAATATTTATGCATATATTATACTTATATATATAAAAGCCTAAGCGACCGTTCGACCCTTAGCTATGATGCACACTGACCACCAGGGGAAGACACTCAATGCACAGGCATGGAAACATAGAAGAGACTGATGAATCTCAGAGGGAAGGGGGAGGAGGGAAGGCATGAAGAGATTAACCAAAGATCTTATATGCATACTAGAGGCCCAGTGCATGGATTTGTGCACTGGTGAGATTCCTTGGCCTGGCCTGCAGGGATCAGACTGAAACCAGCAGTCCAACATCCCCTGAGGGGTCCAGGATTGCGAGAGGGTGCAGGCCAGGCCGAGGGACCCCACTGGTGCATGAATCCGTGCATCAGGCCTCTAGTATTTAAATAAAAACCATCCACATTTTATTACCACTTTGCTAAAAGTCTTCAGTGTAAGTACAGTCATACTATACAGTAGCTTTATATTTAGCTACTCTGTAGCTATTCTGTATATATCTTATTAGATAGAAGTATTTTAGCAGACACACTCTAATCCAGTAGACTGTAACTATCCTAGGGCTTGTTCAAAAATATGATTTGCCATTAAATGTTAACAATAACAGAGAAGATGGTATAGATGGAACAAAAGAATTCAATAAGCTTATTATATCAAGAAGTATATTTATGTCTTATAGTCTCGATGAAGAGTAGGCAGTATAAGAGGGTAGTTGTTTGATGCTGAATTTCATTAGTTTGTAAATTTAACATTGACCAGGATGCTGCGCAAGTACCAGACTTGCTGCCAAAATCTTTGGCAAATAGGCATTACTGTTGAATGTATAACTATAATGATACTTTTTTTTTTTTTTTGCATTTTTCCTAAAGCTACACCAGTTCACAGCTCTGTCAGTAACACTGTTCAAGACTATTCTTTAGTGAATCCTACTGCTTTGTTCTGTGCCATCATATACTAGGGTCTGGTCTAGTCTGTAGCCGAATACCACACTAGCATATGCTGTCATCTCCATAACATAATGGCATTAATGATTTAGATCTCTCAAATCATGTACCCCTGTATTTCATTTGACAAAGTGACAGTTCTCAAAATGTCTTGTTGATAGCACTCTTTGACATAGTTTGGTATCATTTTCAGTCTTGAGATAATTAAATGGGAGTTTAGTGCCATGCTAATCCTGAAGGACAGCTCATGATCAATGGTATGTTTTATTATATAAATGCTTCAGGAACAAAGTGATCAGCATAAAATTATTCATATAATGAATGCTCATAATATTTGAAGCCTACTACATTGGAGAAGTCTACCCTTTCAGGTGTTTTAATTTGGATACTTCTCTGGATCTCTACTATATACATGAGAGGGTTAGATAGAAATGGCTGAAAAACACTGGTTCTATTACACCACACCATTAATCATGAAAAATGAAATCACACAGATGCCATCTACTTTGATGTGACAGTTGTACAGTAACTAGTGAAATCTTAGCTGACTTCAAACGTGTCAACTGTTAACATAAAGTCACTGAACAGCCTAAGGCTATTCTCTCTTTGTGTGTGTCTGTTTTACATCTCTTATATACTGGTCTCTCTGCGGGAAATGTCACATTATGCCTAATATTCTTGCAAGGAATTCAGTTTCACACTTCAAAGGCAGGGTAAAATTCAGACAATAGTCATCACATATTAAACATGAATATAAAATAGATTGGTGACAAATAAGAAATCTGCTGTGGGGGAGAGGTGGGGTGGGTGGAGGTGGAAGAGGGCATAGAAGGGATAAATGGTTTATGGGCAAAAATAAATAAAGTTTAAAAACAATAAGAAATATGCCAAGCTCATTACTATATGTATATGTGCTTATTAAATAAAACAATTATCTTAGCTGCCTTATTTCACAAAACATGAAAATACAGTATTTGTTTTTGTTGCAGTTTTAAGATGTTTTTGGAGTAATTCCACTATAATCTATTGATAAACGAGACTAGGTAGTATTATATACAAATATCTACTGCATGGGAAAGAACTCTGTATCTTGAGGATAATTCAATAAATGCCAGTGAAATGAATGAAACATTATAGTCATAAAATGTGCCTAAGGAAAAAAAAGCCTACTACTAGTACTGAGGCAATGGTATATGTTCATATTTTATTTCTGTGTAAGGGCCATACTATGAAATTTATTATATTTATTTCTTCTATTCCACATAGGCCAGCAAAAGTTCAAGTCATTGACTCATTGTGCCAGTACAAAGAAATGTTAATACTGTTCTACTGTTTTAACCTTTGGATAACATTTTCAACCTTCAGACAATTTATCTATCAGCTGCTTGACACTTCTTAATTTTTTAACTAGGTAAAAAAGGCTTAATTTTAAGCAGTCAAAACAAATTGTGATACTCACAAAATAATAAAGAATATGTTACTATATTAATATATTTACATATATTAACTTTACAAAAAATTAAAAATCAGGACACTGTATTCTTTAAATGGTGTCTTGGTTACCAAATTATTATTTTTTAAATAAAGGGTAATAAGTGTGTCTGAAATCGCCTTACTATATCTCTACATTGCTTACTTATAAAAATCTAACATATTCCATCTATTATAAAGTGGTTTATTCCTTTGTGTAAAAATATAACACAAAGAATGACATCTTTACTGAATGAATGACTATGAAAAGTATATAAGAGGATTCAACAATGTCAAAGAGCTCAGGTAAAGATGAACAAACATAGATTGGCTATGTAAAATAATGAGAAAGAAGACAGTTTGGTCAAAAAGCTTTGCTCACTTAAACTTATAAGTAGATAGTATTTGGAACTTTCTGATTATACATTTCAAGGATTCAATGATAGAAACCTTAATTACTTTTAAAATTTGTTTTTATTGATTTCAGAGAGGAAGGGAGAGGGAGAGAGAGAAACATCAATGATGAGAGAGAATCATGGATCGGCTGCCTCCTGCACACCCCTACTTGGAATCGAGCCTGCAACCCCGGCATGTGCCCTGATCAGGACAACCTTATATTTCTTTTAACTGAGAGCCTGAAGCTTCTCTGAACAAAACTTTAGTGTTGTCTCCACTTACACAAAATAGAAACAGAGACAGACATCTAATTATTATCCTATTTTAAACTCAAAGTAAGACACACAATTATAACACTTAATTTTAAAAAGGTATATTTTTGATACAGTACTTAAAAAAGGAAAGAGATGACATCTGGTCAGACAATATCATGTACGGGCCACTGAGGCAACCTGGAACACATGATGCATCGGAGGGACAGCCCCTCAGCACTGCTGGCCGCGTAGTATCTATATAATATCTATAAAGAGCCAGGGTCGTATGACTGAAGACTCGACCAGACCGGAAGTCAGTGCTGGGTCGCCACAGCAACCCAGCACTGACTGGGGCCGCTGTGGATGCCCCGGCCCAGCAACAACTGCCTAGGGGGCTGCGGATCAGGCCTGGAGAGAGGCCTGCAGAGAGAGAGGCAGGGTCTGATCTGTAGCCTCTGTGGCAGACGTTGATCAGAACTTGCCTCTCTTTCTCTCCCGGCCTCCACCAGGGCTGCTAATCAGCCCCACCTTTCTGATCAGGCCCCGTTGACAGGCCCAGAGACGCTGACTGGTATAGAAACTGACCAATCAGAATCAAATCTGGATCAACTGTGAGGAGCCAATGGCTTCCTAGGAGGAGGAGCTTTTGATGCTGACTGGCATAGAAACTGACCAATCAGAACCAAATTGGCCGGCAGAGGAGGGCAGTTGGGGGTGAGATCAGGCCTTCAGGGGAGGGCAGTTAAGGGAAAGATCAGGCCGGCAGGTGAGGGCAGTTGGGGGCGAGATCAGATCGGTAGGGGCAGGCAGTTAGGGGCAATCAGGCAGGCAGAGGCAGTTAGGGGCAATTAGGCCGGCAGGGGAGGGAAGTTAGGGGCAATCAGGCCAGCAGGGGAGAGCAGTTAGGGGCAAGATCAGGCCAGCAGGGGAGGGCTGTAAGGGGAGATCAGGCTGGCAGGCAGAAGCAGTTAGGGGCGATCGGGCAAGCAGAGGCAGGCAGGCCAAGAGGGGCAATCAGGCAGGCAGAGAGGTTAGGGGAGATCAGGCAGGCAGAGGCAGTTAGGGGCGATCAGGCAGGCAGGCAGGTGAGTGGTTAGGAGCCAGCAGTCCCAGATTGTGAGAGGGGTGTCCAACCGCCCACAGGGATCAGGCCTAAACCGGCGGTCGGACATCCCCTGAGGGGTCCCCAATTGGAGTGGGTGCCGGCTGGGTTGAGGGACCCCCCCCGCCCCCGCATGCATGAATTTTGTGCACCGGCCCTCTAGTGTGGGAATAAAGACCCAGTACTGCCATAGCATGTGTTTTATTCCAACAAAAATGAGATTTCTGGGTTGGTTTTTAAAAAATGTATAAAAAAATCTTGATTTTTAAATAGTGGCAACAGATTAAAATATATTTTTTTAATATATTTTTTATTGATTTTTTACAGAGAGGAAGGGAGAGAGATAGTTAGAAACATCGATGAGAGAGAAACATCGATCAGCTGCCTCCTGCACATCTACTGGGGATGTGCCTGCAACCCAGGTACATGCCCTTGACCAGAACAGAACCTGGGACCTTTCAGTCCGCAGGCCAACGCTCTATCCGCTGAGCCAAACCGGTTTCGGCAGATTAAAATATTTTTAAAACATGATGTGTATAAATACCAGTAATATACTCTGGGCTAGTATATATTATATATGTGGAAAGGAAGACAAGCAATATACTATACAATCTTCCATTCTTCACTCCCTTCACTTTTCAATTTATGGGATATGAAAGGAAACAGGGAAGGGGAGGTCTACAATAATAAAGATAGTCTAAAATCAGAAAAGGAAAACAGGGAATGGAAATGTGAAAACAGAGAATGTGAAAGGAAACAGGGAATAGCAGGTCTACAATAATAAAGATAGTCTAAAATCAGGAATGAGACTGAAATAGAGAGGTAGGAGGAAGGTGATGCAGCTAGGTAAAGGGGGAGGCAATTTTGATTCTTCAGACCTATCCTTCTGTGAATAC
This sequence comes from Myotis yumanensis, assembly GCF_028538775.1. Lineage (NCBI taxonomy): Eukaryota > Metazoa > Chordata > Mammalia > Chiroptera > Vespertilionidae > Myotis > Myotis yumanensis. The sequence continues at coordinate 41,528,519 of NW_027223755.1, forward strand.
TAAGGGTAAAGAAATGTTTTTTATTTTTATTTTGTATGATAAATTTGGTTTAAAAGGGGAAAAACAATCATAAACTGAGTATGCTAATATCAATAAAATATGTATCTACTTTACTTTTAAAATGAACACATTTAATTATCAAATATAGTTCAAATTTTAAATGAGAATATTTACCTATTGGATTAAAAACATGCATTTCCATGCCTGTAGGAAGTTTTTTTTCTCCGATGCGGATATTTTCGATCTTTCGATCTGTAGTATTATTCAGTGTTATTTGTACAGAGACCATCTTATCACCAAAAATGCAAGGCTGTCTTGAAAAGAAGTAATGGGCAGCTAGTCCTTTCCCACTCATGTGATGAAGCAGCACATGAGTTTTCATTGGTACAAAGACAGGAGTACTGACCTATTGCATGTTGGAAAAAGAAGGAAAAAAATGAATTAGTAAACATATTTAATAATTCTCTTAGAAAATATGCAAAAATTTCTAACATTAATTCTTGCTTTCCCTAAAGTATTACATAAACCACAATAACAAACATTAGCAGAACATCACACATAGGTAATTAAGTCATAAATTTTTTGTGAAGTAAATGTCTTCAAAACTATTAATTTTTCTGTACTCTGCAGACATAAATATTTTGAAAATATGTCTAATAAGAGAATCTCAGTTATATAAATATATTTTTTATTTTAGAGTTTATAAAGTTTTCTGTTAGTTTTTCCTAGGTAAAAAAATTATTAACATTTTGCTAATTTTTTAATTAGTTTTAATAATTTATCAGTTGATTTTCTCAGGTCTTTGAACTGTAAGATAGTCTTACTTGCCAGTAATGAACATTTTGTACCTTCATTTCCAATCCTGAATCCTTGAACTTTTTTCACCTTGAGTTTCTTTCACTGTAAATGGAAGACTATGACCTCCTTTAAGGTGGTTTCTTCCCTTGCTTTAGTGATTAAAAAGATCTTCCCTACTTTGAGATCAGGTAACTTCTGCACTTCCATTTTCTTCTAGAGCTTTCTTTCTTTTTTTTAAATTCAGTGAAACTGATGTAGCCTACTGACTCCATATTGAAGTACTCTTCTATAAATACTAACCAATAGTATGTACATGAATTAAAAAAAAATATTTTCCCTGACCCCTGTACATGATTTAATGTTAGCCTTTCCTCAATGACCTTAAAGTACAAACATTCTAATTATTTATGTACTTGGGAGATAATTTTGGGCCTTGATTGAGCTGTTAACCCAGCACCACATTTTTTTATTTCTTATAGCCCTACAATATGATTAAATTATTTGGCAAAACAAAACATCTCTATTCCTCTTCCCTCTCCCGCCCAGTATTTTCTTGCCTAATCATCTCTTTACCCTTCCACTGAACTTTAGATTTCTTTAGTTAAATTCTCTGCTCAATCTTGAATGAAATCAGAGGCAGCATAGTAAATGAAGAAATAGTCCATTCTAAACTCATGTCCTGGCTATCTTTGCACTCAAAGCAGAAGTATTGCATGTGGCTTGACCTGACATGGCCAAGCTTTTTTTTTTTTTTTTTTTTAAATCAACTTGTAATTAACCAAGCCTAATCAAGACTATTTCCTAACAAGAGCTCTCCAAAACTAGGTTTTCTATTATAAGTGTGAAAGTACATATTAATTTATTCAACATGTTCACTATGCAACTGACGCCTGATGACATTAAAACCTCATCCTATATAATAAAAGGCTAATATACAAACCGACCAAAGGGCGGAATGACCGGTCACTATGACGCACACTGACCACCAGGGGGCAGACACTCAACGCAGGAGCTGCCCCCCTGGTGGTCAGTGCACTCCCACAGGGGGAGCGCCGCTCAGCCAGAAGCCAGGCTCACGACTAGCGAGTGCAGTAGTGGTGGTGGGAGCCTCTCCCTCCTCTGCGGCAGCACTAAGGATGTCCGATGGCCAGCTCAGGCCTGTCCCTGGCAATTGGATATCCCCCGAGGGCTCCTGGACTGCGAGAGGGTGCAGGCTGGGCTGAGGGACCCCCACCCCCGAGTGCACAAATTTCGTGCACCGGGCCTCTAGTTAATAATAAATTAAGATTCATCCACAAAAATCCAAAAGTTAAATATCATATATACTAAATGATAGAGTATCTTCAAAGCATCATTAAAGTATAGTATTCCTTTTCCAAAAGTTTAATCTGTACGGGTGGACAATTTAAAATATGACCTAATAAATACTTAGGTAAATTTTAAATTTTGGCTATATAAAGTAATAAACAACTGGCCTATGCATCCTATTTTGGCTGTTTGATGATAATAACAATAGTCTAGTATTTTAAGTTTTCAAAGCAGTTTCACTTTTAAGTGTAGATTCTTTTCCTTATAGAAAAATTTATTTTCAAAACTCTTCTGTTTCAATGCACACACTAAGTTCTATTTCCTTTACAAATTCAGGGGTGGGGGTGGGGGTGGGAAGTGGTGGTGGTGGTGATTAGTGCAACCTAAAATAGCAAACCTTAGCAGTAAATATTCACTCTTAGAGTGGGCATCATAAAAATAAGCAAATGGACAGAGAACGTGTGTATAAGTTTACAGAGTATACCGTATATACATAATATATTTATAGATTTACACTCAGCAAAAAAATCTTTTTTCCCATAAATTCCCATGTCACTGAGGCTATGACAATCAACTTTAAACATAAGCCCTTAAATAGATAATTATATTTTTCAGTTTCTTATGTTTATTCTCTTAATTAAATAAGCATATTGGAAAAAGTAACCATCTTAGTGTTTGTTTTTCCTTCGTTGTTCCAGAGACACAGTTTTCATTATCTCCTTAAATACATGTTGATATAGCCAGTCATGTGGATGTAAAGTACAGCATAGGGAATATAGTCAATAATATTGCAATAATGATGTACGTGTCCGATGGGTACTAGACTTATCAGGGACATCACTTCATAAGTTATACAAGTGTCTAATTACTATGTTGTACACATGAAATTAATATATTGTATGCTAACTGTAATTGAAAAATTTTAAGAAGTGAAAAAAACTCATGAAAGCTTGGGCAACATATCATATGGGGAAGTAAAGCTGAAAGTTGGAGGGAGGCAAGTGTACAGCAGAATGAGAAAAGCAGGACAGAAGCAGGGGTTTAGTTTACAAGCAGCCAGGAATCAGCAATCCAAATATCGTAAGGTGTTGAGTAGGTATGCCACGCCTGAAGTCATTTAAGAGCTAGCAACTTGTCTTGGTTGTATTGAGTCTCTCTCTCAATCTAACCCTGGGATACATGCCCTTAATATCTGTGCTTTTTTCTACCTTGTCTCAAACTTCTGCACCTTTATTATAATAGTAAAAAAGATGTGCAAAGGAAGACAAACAATATGATTCTCTCTACTCATTTTCCCGCACTCAACCAAGTTCAAGAAGCACTGTCTGAATTCAACATTAAAAATGTCCTTCCTGACAATCTTGAAAGGTTACGTGTGATAATACAGAGTTCTATGTCCTCTTCTACAATAAGTAGCATCACACCTGGCACTTTGTGGTAATAATATATACTTCTTTTTTTTATCTACAGAAAGAAGCTAACTGAAAAGGTTTGTGTTTTTTTAAAAATCTGCTTTCTAAGTTCATACAAGTCATATTAAGCCAACCCCCTCTAGTATCTAGATCAACCACACGTGACATTTTGTTCAATAAACCCAGTAGATTCCATAAATCCTTCACCATTTCCCATGGCTAATACAATTAATCCTGACAGGAAAGCAAGATTTTAGTTCAATATTTTGTACATCTGATAAGATACCTATATTCCAGAAACACATATATGATCTGTGGATGCTTGTATTCTAAGATACTAAACAGTGTGAATGGCTTTTCCTACTTCACATTTTATAAACATAAATAAATTTCATAAATGTAAAAAACACATACATCGTAAGTTAATTACAGAATGACCTAGATTTGGATTGTGAAAATGACGGTTTAGGAAAAAAGGTTGATATTTAACAAGTTTGAGCAAAATTGATCTTGGGCAGGGGTCAGCAAACACAGCCCACAAGCCCAAATATGGCATTTTATCGAGTTTTGCTGGCACAGCCGTACTCGTTCACTTACATGTTGTCGATGGCTGCTGTCCAATGGTAGAGCTGAGTCCCTGCAAAGCTAACATATTTACTATCTGGACCCTTTACCGAAAAAGTATGCTGACCCCTGATCTAGGGGCACAATGTTACACCGTTGCTTCTCCCCTCCCTTTCCCTGTCAACAGGGAACAATTCTCCACAGGTCTCTCATATTTCTGCATGTTTTCTGAACAAAGGCATTAATTACTTTGCTCCTGACAATTTTTTTCAAGGATGTTTGTATAGCAAACAGCCTTTGGAAACAGGTAAATGCCTCCCTCTGGGGCAAATGTAAGACAGGTTTGCTAATAGCCCTTTATAAAAGACTTGGATCTTCTATACGCTGGTTCCTCTTGGTGTGTAAAGCAACACACTGCACGTACAGTCACCATCTGGCCTTCATCGTGTCACCCCGTAGGAGCCGGAACACAGAGAAGCTGCGCAGATGGTGGTATTCTGCCACAATAGGCCACTGGATTGCTGTGGGTAATCAACTGACCTGTGTCCTCTATAGGTATCTGTGAAACTGTCTCAGGCTAACCTGTTATCTTGCAGGTAGGTAACATCTCATATCCTTCACAATTCTTAATACCCCCTACCCCTTTTTTGGTCACTCAACATTCCCAGATCCACTTACTGCAAATAGCTACATTAACACTTAGTAGGGCTATCTATCATATATATACAGCTGTGCAGTGGCACCTGACTGAGGGGTGTATGTGAGCTTAAATTCCAGCTTACAATCAAGGGTTGCCATTTTAGAGTCTATACAACGGCACCATATGAGCTAGTGGCTTTGCTAAAGACACTACAGAGTAGAAACTTTTTTTTTTTCTTTTGACTTCCTTTATGAAAGTCCATGTTATCACCCGGTCAACTATATCTATGGATTTCTGAAGTATCATGATGTGTTCTGAGAGCTGACAAGGAAGTGTCAAGTAAGTTCTGTGACACTGAAGAATAGGAATACAATGTTCAAGGCTGCTCCGACCTGTTTGGAGACTCAGTGTTGGCCTTCTTCCCTGTAGCAGTAAGTATGGAACTGTCTGCTCAGCACACCCTACCATCTTCTAGGAACCTTGCTGTGTTCAGTTCCTGATGAAGCTGGCATGTTCTCATGCCACCTCATGACATGGCCACGGTTAATTTGTTCAGAAATGGGCGCAAGGCCTGGTGTGTCCCTTTCTGAGGATTTATGGGTTTGGGACCTGGGAAGTCGATCCAGTCTCTCTCAAATGGCTAAAATCCTGAGATTTAAAACTCTAATGTCTGTGGCCTTAGTCTTGCCATATTGTTCAGCTAAAAATAATATGTAATTTTCTTATTTATTATTAGAGGCCCGAAATTCATGCACGGGTAGGGTCCCTAGGCCTGGCCGGCTATCAGGGCCAATCGGGGCCTTCCTTCCTTTGGCTGCCGGCTGGGGCCTTCCTTCATTCCACACCACCCCCTGGTGGTCAGCGCACATCATAGGGAGCAGTCGAACTCCTGGTGAGCTGAACTCCCCAGGGGACAATTCGCACATTAGACTTTTATTATATAGGATGTTGATCTGCCTCCCCACTTATTCCCCATTTTTATGTTCAATTGTATAAAACATAATTGTAACCCTTTTCAAAATCAAAGCATAATTTTACTATTTTAAATGATTACAGAGATTTATAGATACTATAGCTCTAGTGTTGGTCATAACTATACTTTAATAGATGCTGAGTGTTCAATTATAACAGTTTCTAAAAATATTAGTCTTACAGAGCATCTGTGATGACAGGTGGAGATTATCAATATTAATATTTGTTGGTTTTAGGATATGACCTGACTAGTGGCCCGATGAACGAATTCATGCACAAGTGGGGTCCGGCCAATCTGCCCCAATTGGGGCCAATCAGGCCAGGCCAGCCATGGGGAGGGGATGCGGGCTTTTGGCTGGCCAGCCCTGCCCCCTGGTCGAACTCCTGGTCAAGATATGCAAAATAGATTTGCATATTAGCCTTTTATTATATAGGATTGTAAAAAAGAAAAAGGAACAAGTACCATATTTCTTGAAAGCACACACAAAGAAAAACATTAGCTAGAAGGACTTCTATGATACAAACGCTAATTCTCAAAACATCTAGCTTTAGGTAACAGCATTATTTCCCATTAAATATTAAAACTTATATAAAGAGGATAGTAGGAAAGACAATATTTGAAAACATTAGTTTTGATTTAATTATTTAACTGCTAATGTTCAAAGAAGTAAAAATCTAGCTGCATTATAAGTAAATAATATGGGCCATCCTCACTATGATCCTTAAGGAGGTAATTAGTTCAGTAACTGTAATAATTCTAAAATAAAAAGCCTCCTTCTGGAGTTAACTGAACAAAAAGCATCAAGTAAGAATGAGATAATCCTCTACAAATCTTTACACAGCATATGTTTAAATAATAAAACCCGTTTGTGTACCTTTAGATGGTTTATGAAAATAACCAATCAATTTTGCAGACACAACATTATTTCTAAAGGAAATCTATGTGACTCATGATGCCTGTAGATACACAGAGACAAACCACACATATTTTATCAGTTTATTACAGTAAGCAAATAAGCGTGGAATGAGAGTGCACATAACTGTCTACTTAGCGCTTACTGAAACATTTATAAGAGCTGTTATCTCCCTAATAACAGACAGACAGCGTGCAATTTTAGAGAGGAGAAAAGCTTCATATTTTTTAACACTTCACTAAAAAGTAACTGAAGAGTGTAAAATGAAAAATACTCTGTGCAGTTAGCTGGTAATGGACCATATTATCAACTCAAGTTAGATTTATAGGATACAAACTAGTCACTAATAGTTATTTTATGACATAGCATGTCTGCTTTTTTTTGAGATTATTAAGATTAAAGTTGTAAAACTTCTTTTGAACATAGCTGCTCCAAATGATTGAATTATAAAATTTAAATGAGAATTGAAAAATAAAACACAGAATATCAAGTAGGTGACTAAGAATAAACCTTGTTCAATGTCTGCATTATTTCAAAGATGACATATCCATGTAAAGCTTTATGAAACAATGTTTTCCAGCCTTTTATGCTTTAATCCATAGTTAGTCACTTAATCATTTCCACGTATTTTCTTTTATTTTTTTAAAAATATATTTTTATTGATTTTTTACAGAGAGGAAGGGAGAGAGAGAGTTAGAAACATCGATGAGAGAGAAACATCGATCAGCTGCCTCCTGCACATCTCCTACTGGGGATGTGCCCGCAACCCAGGTACATGCCCTTGACCGGAATCGAACCCGGGACCCTTGAGTCCGCAGGCCGACGCTCTATCCACTAGCTAAACCGGTTTCGGCTATTTCCACGTATTTTCAATGTATTCTGGTTTTGGACTTAAAAAATATGAAGATCTGCAGTACATAAAATGCTCTTTTTGTATCTAGCTTTATTTGATTTATTTTATAGCATATCTATTTAGATATGTGATTTATAAAAATGACCAGAGATACAGTTTCATCTTTAAAATTAGGACTTTTAAAACCAAATGTGTGTCTCAACTGATAGAGCTGTAATGCAGAAAGCTACAGTATTGTCTTATTTACCCAGTAAATTATAGAAAGTGAGTCTATTTTACCTTTAATCCATAGTATTGGGCCTAGTACTTAGTATAGGATTAAAAAAAGATCAAAGTGCAAATGTGTTTAACTCTTAGCTATAATGATAAACACAGACTCAAAGAAATAGATCTCAAACTTCCATCAAATATTACTTTAAATAAATGGTTTATAACCCTAAGATAACTTCCTCCTTACACAGAGGTGGTCAAAAGTAGGTTTATAGTTGTAATGTAAATAATAACACAAGAATAAATTCCATGTTTTGTGTACTCAGAACTGTAAATCTACTTTTGCCCACTCCAGCATATGTAAATTTAGGTATTCTAGAAAATACTTGTGCTAATTCCTTATATTTTATTTTAGTAATCAACATATATTCTGAAAAACATGAAACTGTTTTTTACCTTTTATTTTGGTAATAATATACATTATAAAAAATAAACTTGCAGAAAGAGCCAACTATATTATCAACTGACATTTAATAAGTATCTTACTTCATGGATGGAGTTAAGCAGGTGCCAGGAAACTACACCTGTGGATAAAATTTAGTCCACTGCCTGTCATCATATAGCCTGTAAACAAAGAATGGTTTCTGCATTTTTAAATGATTGGAAAAAAGAAAAATAACATTTTTTGTGACACTAAAGTCATATGAAATTCCAATGTCAATGTCTATAAATAAAGTTTTATTGAAACACAGCCACATTCAATCATTTATACATTATTTATGACTGCCTTGGTATTAGAATGGCAGAGCTCAGTTGTTAGCGTCTGCAAAGCTGAAATTATTATCTTGCCTTTTACAACATTTGCTGACACTCTGGTATAGAATGTATTCAATTTACATTGGTGTTGAGATGAAGAGGAAATTACTTTATAATAATATCCTACTAGAGAGGAACCAAGATGGCGGCATAGGTACACACCTGTACTTGCTGCCTTGCACAACCACATCAAAAATACAACTAAAAGACAAAACAGATATTATCCAGAACCATGGGAAGGCTGGCTGAGTGGAAATTCTACAACTAGAAGGAAAGAGAAAGTGCATTGAAGCTGGTAGAAGGTGCGGAAGTGCAGAGGTACGGAGGTGTGCGCGGAAACGGGCTGGCAACTGGGTACACTATTATCTTTTTCAATCAGGAGGGAGATACAAGCTTCCAATTGCTTTGAACTCCAGTTCAGGGCGAGACTTTGGGGACCCAAACTCATACGGGGAGAAACTAGACTGTCTGGCATCAGGGTGGAACGTGAGGGCAGCTTTCTTGCAGAGGTGCGTGCAGTGATCATTGTTCCTGCACAGGGCCGCAGGACACAGAGACCCCAGGACCTCTCCATTGTGGTTTGCTCCGCCCTGATGATTCCCTGAGACCCCATCCCACCCAATTTACAACCCCACCCAAGCTGTGCACAGAGGCTTTTGCATATGAATGGCCTGTTCTTTTGCAATCTAAAACTTAACAAACTGCAGCTGGGTCAAAGAGCGCCAAAGCCTCCAAAAGGAGACCTAGACAGCAGCCTGCATTGCTTCACAGCTGGGCCTCATCTGGGCACTTCGAAACCCCAACAAAGAGTAGGAATCTGCAGATCTCTCTGTAGCTCCTGCTGGGTGGCCTCAAGCAGTGGCTGACTTTGCACCTCCTTAGAGATCCAAGAGCCAGTGTACCCAGTGGTCAGAGTGAGACCATACTAGAGTACAACTCTGCATATCCATAAGCGACACACTCAGGGGGCAGACACAGTGAGCACCAAAACTCCACTGAAGCAAGTCCTGCTCCATAAGGGTGTATCCATAAGCAGTTCTCCCATTGTAGACACAGCTGGTCCTCACAACCAATTGGCCTGGTGGTCAATTCCTCCCAGTGATACCAACAGCAATCAAGACTTAACTACAACAAGACTGTGCACACAGCCCACAAAGGGGTACACCAAGAGTATCCACCTCAGGTAATTGGGGAGGCTGAGCCACTGGGCCCTATAGGACACCTAGCGCACAAAGCCACTCTATCAACACAGGGAAGCATAAAAAATGCAGAGACAAAGAAACAGGACACAAATGACAGAAATGGAGGAAAGCAAACTACTGGATATAGAGTTCAAAACCACGGTTATAAGGTTACTAAAGAGTCTTCTAGAAACCTCCAAGAAATTTAGTGAGACCCTCAAGGATATGAAAAAGGACCAATTAGAAATTAAGCATACACTGACTGAAATAAAGAATAATATATGGAGATCCAACAGCAGGCTAGAGGATTGCAAGAATCAAGTCAAAGATTTGAAATACAAAGAAGCAAAAAACACCCAACCGGAAAAGCAAAAAGCAAAAAGAATCCGAAAATATGAAGATAGTGTAAGAAGCCTCTGGGACAACTTCAAGTGCACCAACATCTGAATTATGGGGATGCCAGAAGAAGAGAGAGAGCAAGATATTGAAAACTTATTAGAAGAAACAATGACAGAAAACTTCCCCTACCTGGTGAAAGAACTAGACTTACAAGTCCAGGAAGTGCAAAGAACCGCAAACAAGAGGAATCCAAAGAGGACCACACCAAGACACATCATAATTAAAATGCCAAGGGCAAAAGACAGAGAGAGAATATTAAAAGCAGCAAGAAAAAAAAAGTTAGTTACCTACAAGGGAGTACCCATACAACTGTCAGCTGATTTCTCAACAGAAACCATGCAGGCCAGAAGGGAGTGGCAAGAAATATTCAAAGTGATGAATAGCAAGAACCTACAACCAAGATTACTCTACCCAGCAAAGCTATCATTCAGAATTGAAGGTCAGATAAAGAGCTTCACAGATAAGGAAAAGCTAAAGGAGTTCATCACCACCAAACCAGTATTATATAAAATGCTGAAGGGTATTCTTTAAGAAGAAGGAAGAAGAAAAAGGTAAAGATAAAAATCATGAACAACAAAGTGACAACAAATACATATCTATCAGCAAGTGAATCTAAAAATCAAGTGAATAAAAAAATGTGATGAACAGAATAAACTGGTGAATATAATAGAATCAGGGGCATAGAAAGAGAGTGGACTGAGAATTCTTGAGGGGAAGGGGGTGGGGGGATGAGGAGAGGGACTGGCCAAAAATCGTACACCTATGGACGAGGACAGAGTGGGGGTAAGGGCATGGGGTGGGGTGGAAACCAGGTGGAAGGAAGCTATGGGGGGGGGGGGGGGAAGAGGAGCAACTGTAATAATCTGAACAATAAAGACTTATTAAAAAAATAAAAATTAAAATAATAATATCCTTTTTCTCCTCCCCAAATATAATTTGTAAGCTTCACTGTCAATACTTTTAAGAAATCTGAAATGATGCATACATACTTTTATTTATCACTTCCATGAAAAACAAAAAACAAAAACAGTTCCCGAAACTGGATACAAATATATTATATACTCTTATATATGTTTTACTACTCTTTCCAATATATTTTTTTTCTGACTTTCCTTTTAAGGGTCTTAATAAAAACAAAACTGAGTCTGGTTTTCAAAGTGCTTAGCAGGAAGATTCCTGTAACTGGTTAGAATAAATTTCATTAGAACCAGAACATTTTACATAAGGACATGTGCTGTGTTATTTGATAGATGTGATAATCACTTGACCTTAACAGTTCTATTGCTTTCTCATTGACAGTATCAATGACATAATATAAAAAAATAAAAAATAAAAAATTTGGTGTGCTCTTCCATTGTAACCAAGTTCAGAATCTTGGCGTTATTGTTGACATCCTCAATTAGTTGACAAGTTTGATGTCTCTTGTATTCATTTCCTTCTTTTCTGTCCATCTACCACCAGCCTAAGCTGGTTCAGGTCATCATTGACATTTAAAACACTAAAAAAATTTTTTCTTTCAAATTGCAAAAGTAGTGCATGTTTATTGAAAGTTATTTCAAACTGTATGGGAATATAAGCAAAATCCCCCTTAGGTTTAAGCATAATTAACATTTTGTGTCCCTCCCAATCTTTTGCTCCCTTCTGCTTGCTCATTCAAATTGGTCTCCCTGCCTTTAGATCCCTTATGCACCAATCCATACCACAGATTCCTGTAAAAAGAAGTCTTTTAAAATGTACCTCCCTTATATGCTTAGTGAGGTGTGGTGCAAAGTGCTTGGCTTTGAAGCCAGACAGACCTGAGCTGAAACTCCAGCTCTGTAACTTATAACCTCTATGACACTAAAAAAATTAACTCTAGGGACTTCAATGTTCATAATGTGAAATGGGGAAATTACCATCTTACTTCAGGGTTGTTGTAAATCTAGGCTGAACATAAAAAGAAAATTTGGAGGAAAGTAGTGCCTGAGGAACATGACAGGCACGAGTGAGGGAGTAAAATCAGATTTCAGAATTAAAGGAGTGTGTGGCTACAATTCAGTACAGGAAAGTTATGAAAACTAAGCAGGTCAAGAGGCTGTGACACATTGCACAAATTATTAATGTGTACACAGAAGTCTCCTAGGATGATGGTGGGGTGGAGAGATTATGTGTAAGATACCGAGATGTTCATTGAATGTGGTAAGTGATGAAGATATCCCAAGATGAGAATGACAAGAAAGGGAAAGGGTATAGTAAGTTGGGATGGACCCAATAAAAACAAGGGAAACAAGGATAAAAAGGGAATGGCCTAGCTCAGTGATGATGAACCTTTTGAGCTCAGCATGTCAGCATTTTGAAAAACCCTAACTTAACTCTGGTGCCGTGTCACATATAGAAATTTTTTGATATTTGCAACCATAGTAAAACAAAGATTTATATTTTTGATATTTATTTTATATATTTAAATGCCATTTAACAAAGAAAAATCAACCCAAAAAATGAGTTCGCGTGTCACCTCTGACACACGTGTCATAGGTTCGCCATCACTGGCCTAGCCCTAGCTGGCTTGGTTTAGTGGACAGAGCATCGGCTGTGGACTAAAGGGTCCCAGGTTCGATTCTGGTCAAGGGCACATGCCTGGGTTGTAGGCTCAATCCCCGCATGCAAGAGGCAGCCAATCAATGATTTTCTCTCATCATTGTTATTTCTGTCTCTCTCTCCCTCTCCCTTCCTCTCTGAAATCAATAAAAAATATTAAAAAAAAATTTTTTTAAAGGGAATGGCCTAGATGCAACAGCTGGGAGCATCATGTAAACACTCCTGCTGGAAATAATGATTTTGTCCAAGACAGAATTATAGAGCATTCTGAGTCAGGAGGTCATGCTGAGAATACTTCCTATAGGACAGCAAGACCCAAATGGAAAAGCTAGGCTATGTAACAGTACTTTATAAAAGTATGTGAGGGAGGGAAATTGTTAGCTGTTCAACATATTTTACTCATGGGACCACTGCATCTAAAAACTGGCCATGCTGCTTGTATTTAAAGGAATGTAGTGAGGAGAGAGGGGGCTATGGATCTCATCTGGATGAAGTCCTGGAGGAAGAAAAAAATATGTCTTAGATGATGTGCTAATTGGGAAGGCAGCTTTATTAGAGCTACTTTAATTTCAACAGGTCTCTTTAAGGATGCTTTCCTTGAATCTGATAGAGGGGAAGAGGATCCTTTTACATCATAGATGCCAATTAGAGGTGCCATAGCTGCTGAGGAATTCCTGCCATAGAACAAGAATGGGGAAATGGGTCCTTCAAGACCAGAAACACACACGCACATGTACACACACACACACACACACACACACACACACGTATGTTTATTTCTGCCTGATTTGTGCATGTATATTTTAAATGCTTCAGTGAGAAGGTAGGGATGGGGAGAAGAATGTGATTTACTACACAGGAGCCTTAGAGTCTTTGGAGTCCATGTCTGTGGTAGCAAACCTTCTGATGACCCAGCTTTCTTTTCAATAAAGTCTTGAATTTTTCTGGATCAAGTGCTGGGATTAGGTCCTAGGTACTCATACTTCAGCACTGGCCCATGTATTCTGAGGCTGTACATTTTTTTCTTGACATATGGAGCATTTTTCTTCAGAAGTAAGGAAGGCTATACTTCCTTCTTGTCAGGCAGAGTTAGAGTTGGCAGTGATAAGAAAGAAAACACTAAATTTTAAGTTAGAAGGCATTCAAGTTATTTGATAAGAAGAAAACTAATTTATCTTAGCTTGAATTTGTAAAATAAAGGGTTAACACTACCTAATTCATAGGATTGTTTTATAAGGATTCAGAGAAATGCTGCATATGAAAGTGTTTTGTTGATGAAAGTACTCTTCTTCCATTATTATTAAAGATGACATTTATTAGCATAAGGGTAAAAATAGTGGCAGAATTAAGATGGGATTTAATATTTTTAAGCATCATTTCTGCCAAGCAATAAGCTATGACTCCTTTTTCAATATACAGAAAATGTTCCTTGTGATAAAGAAAAATAAAGGTCAGTAATGCAAGCAAGTGGAGAGATTTTTTTCTATTTTTCAGAGCTCTGAATAGGAAGTAGGAAGAACCAGCATTTATTTCTTCCCAAAGATTAATGATAACTGAGGAATTTTTGTGAATATGATCTTAGTTATGAATCAGTATCCTTAGTCAACAGAATAACTTTCTTTTTTTAAAATATATTTTTATTGATTTCAGAGAGGAAGGGAGAAGAGAGAGAGATAGAAACATCAACAATGAGAGAGAATCATTGATCGGCTGCCTCCTGCACGCTCCCTACTGGGAACTGAGCCCGCAACCCAGACGTGCGCCCCTGGCAGGAATCGAACCCGGGATCCTTCAGTCTGCAGGCCAACGCTCTATCCACTGAGCCAAACCAGTTAGGGCCAGAATAACTTTCAAAAGGAAACCAATAAAAGGAAATTAGTATTGTCATTAAAGTATCAGTTATTTAATAAGCTAGAAACCTGAAAATGGATTTCAAATGATAATTTCATAAGTATACATCATAAAGCAAAGGAATCTCAGGAAAAGTCTGCACATTGTAACATCTCAATGCTTTGAGATATTTTATATTTCTTTATCAGAAATACAGTATTAATAAAACCTCCACCATCTACATATCTATCTTCAGTACTAAACTTACAGAATTCCATTTTTATACTAAGGAAAAGAAATTAACTCAGTATTTGAACATATTGAAAAGAGAAGTGAAAAATATCACTAAAGAAAAAGTAATGAATACAATCTGAAGCAGCTGGATGGGGTACTACACCATATGTCAAGAGACCTGGTTATGGTTTCAACTCAGCTATACACGCTTAGTGAGACCTCAGCTAAACCACAGCCTCACTGAGCTTCTGTTTTTCTCTTCTGTAAAATGGGGCTAGTTATACATATCCTGTCTGTTTCACTGAGTTCTGAAATTGATTTTTAAGCTGTTCAATAAAAGGCATTATTGGGATTATTAGTAAATTGAATTTTCAGTCAATGTTAAAACACCAATGTCATATAACATAAGGTCAGGAAGTTAAAAGTATATATCAAAAAGCTGAATCACCAATGGAGAAGGGCTTTAAAAAACAATAGTGCTGTATTTATTGATAGTACCATCCAGAGGCCTTTAAAAAGCAATCCCTTCCCCCATGTCCTTTTTCTCTGTGTTAGTAGTGGGTGAACAGGACTGTTCTCTAAAAGGTTTCTAAATGATGTTGATGTTAAAAAATATAGTATCACCATTTAACAGCCTTTTAAAGAGTGGACCCTAGTATGGTCTTTGTTAACAACAGAGGGAGGAAGGGACTATTTTTTTCAAAGGCTTTTAGAGGATGTTGTTAAAAGAATATATAGTGACATCATTTAAAAGCCTTTTAAATAATAGTTCTCCTTCCCTCCCAATTGTAATGTCCTTGGCTTTCATTTATTTTGTACTATAAGTCGAAAGTGGACATGCCAACATATTACTGGCCATGGCAGGCATTTGTTAGATGGAGAATGATGTATTGCTTTTTAAAAGGTTGGTGTCCAGAAATAAATCCAACTCTTCAAGAACATGGTACCATTTCTATACAGGATACTGCCCACCCACCTTGTCATTTGCTTGTCTGCTCTAAGAGTGTACTGAAGATATCACCCAAACAAGAAAGGAGTCAGAACTAAGTCATTCCAAGATAACTGTGGCATGAATATAGTCCTACCATCCTCTTTTACTTGAGTTAACTCTCCATCCAACTCATGGCAGAATCTAACTTTCAGCTCCTCACTTGCTATCTTTATTAAACTGTTTCTGCCACTATTCCTTTAATTTTAGACTTTACCCTAAGACGAGGCAGCAGTGGGCTCTTAGGTTCCTCCCATATTAAGCTCAGGGAAGAAAAAATTAAGTCAACCATTTGGTTTAAAGCCCGAAGTCTGACAGCCAGTGTACTTTGAGGTAGGTTAGCGTATCTTTCACATAACATACCAAAGAAAAAACAACTACCCCCAGGGATCCAATCATAGGATCGGAAACAATTTTCCATCTCTTCTTGTGTGCGGTCTTTTCAGAAAGTGTCATTTCAAGAATAGGAATTCCTACATCTATAACACATTAATGAAATAATAAGCCTTTAAAAAATCTAAAGCACAGTCCTCCAATTTTAATTCTAAATTTTAGTGCATCCCTTACTTTTTATCAATTTTGCACATAGATCTCCCTGGTTAGTTCCTGATTTACTTAAATCATAAGTAAATCATGATTTAATTATGATTACTGTAATAAACATATGATTTAGTTAAATATCGAATACTACCCATAATACAATGCTCAGCTCAAGCCCCAATTTGTTCATTCAACTCTTTCTGACCATACTTCTAGCTCAAAATGGTATTACTCACATTCTATTTTGACATTTTTTATAGTTTAATTTTCATACTATTGTTTAACTTTATGGATTTCATATTATTTAACCTTATTCTTCTGCACCATGTAAATAAAGTGCTAAGCCTAGACAATTTCTTTGCACATTTTTGCATAATTCAAAAATGTAAATAACTTTTGAATTCTCTCCTGCCTTAATAGTACAAGTTAGTTATTTGTGCTTATATTTATATTCCAGAGTAGTATATACTTAAATGTTTTAAAATATTTTAAAGCCTCTGCATAAAATTCATGTCATTTGAGGTTTGTTTCCATTACCTACTGAGATAAATCAATGAAAAATGCTACTATAATTCTGATTCTAGTAAGTGTAAACTGATAAATTTTGAAATAAAAATTCTGATTTTAAAAAAGCATAAAAATAGCATGAGGAAAATATAAATATATGAAATTAACCTAATATGATTGATCTGAAAATTTCAGCTGGCAAAATTCCTATAGCAGGGCTCCACTGGAATTGTGGGTATAGTGAGTGCCATGGTGCCATCAAGGTCAAGATCAAAGAGTACCCCATTATGTGTGGCACGGCACCAGAATGATCTCCAGAAAAGCCAGGACCGTACTTTTCCTCTCCTCTGCAATTTGATAGGTGAGGCATGAGTATGAGTCATCTTCCTCTCCCCACAGGGTCTATAAGTGAATTGGTATATAAAATCATGTCCTCCCAAAAGTATCCATGTCCCACCCCACAGAACCTATGTATACGTAATAATGCATGACAAAGGGGAATTAACCAACTGAATGTGAGACGGGAAAATATTCCTGGGCTATCTGGGTGAGCCATGGAATTACATGAATCTTATAACAGAAAGAGCGAGGCAGGAGCCAGTGTCAGAGTGATGCAGTGTGAAAACAACTCAATTGGTCACTACTGGCTTTGAAGATGGAAGGAGCCCTGAGCCAAAGAGTGTGGCCAGCCTGGAAAAGCTGGAAAAGGTAAGATAAAGGATTCTCCCCTAGAGCTTCCAGAAGGGAACACAGCCTTGCCGACACCTTGATTTTAGCTCAGTGAGTCCCATTTTGGGCTTCTGACCTCCTGAACTGCAAGATAATAAATTCACATTGTTATAAGCCACCATGTTTGTGGTAATGTGTTACATCAGCAATAAGAAACTAATAAAGGTATTTGATGCCTAGTTGAAAACTACTGTTCTGAATGTTTGTGTTGTAAAATCTACCTATGGGTCTATGATACAAATGTTTATTTGTATACATTTTTCAATGGCTGACCTGTGATCTGAAAAACATCAAAAATTCTGCTTTACCTATAGTATTTCCACATTGGACTTAAGCTTGAACACTAATGAATTTGAGTGGCTCTCAAACCTGGACAGTTATTTGTCAGAATCATTTAGAGAACTGGTTTTTAAAAATGCCCCTCCACCAATAACCTTTCTATATTTTAAACGAGCATACTGAGTTGATTTTTATCCATTCAGTTAACACAGTGGTTCTCAACCTTGGCTGCACATTAGAATCACCTGGGAATCTTTTTAAAATCCTCATTTCTGGGCCTCATTCCGGAGGAGAGCTTCCAGAAAGGAACACATTCTGGAGGATGAGGCCCAGAAATCAGGATTTTAAAAAGATTCCCAGGTGATTCTAATGTGCAGCCAAGGTTGAGAACCACTGAGTTAACAGGTACTGAAAACCAATTAAAAAAAAAAAAAAAAAGATGAACTGTCTTCCAAAGGCTCCAACCTAATGCGCTTCATGCTATCTAAGACAACCTATTGTCCCTCTTTAGTTAGTATGTATTAGTCTTTTTGATCAAATAGGAACATTTTGTATGAGTTCTGTACAAACAAAAGGAGATTTCTGTAAGCAGTAGTAGTCATAGACACTTGGGTGATGAGGCATAAAAAAGACAAGTTTCAATGGGGATAAAGCAAGAAAACTAAGAAAGGGTTTGGGAGGAACAGAACAAGTAAGGTATTAAAAGGGTAATAATTCTGAAGGAACTCTTAAAAACGTTAGCTTTTTTCTAGAGCCATTTTTCTCCGAGAAAAGCACAATAAAAAAGTTAGACTTTTATAAAGCTCATACTGAGTCTCTGAATCCAGATTCTTAAGCATTCTGCAACTACTTGTGTAAAGTTGATGTTATTAACTGCTGAGATAAATACCGCAGGTGTACCAATGGGCGTTTATGCAACCAGGTCTATGTGAGAAAAGTTGAACCACCAGAAATATAAGTAAATGATGCTCAGAAAAAACTTAATTTAATCTGTGTTGGTCTGACAGAAACACATGTAGAATGACAAAACATTTCTTGATAGAAATTCCACATCTACAAATCATATTATAGAAGGCATTCAGTATCATAATCCAAGATAAAAGAATTCATCCCTGAAAATTTGTTAGTGTTAGTCATTTCCTCTGCCAAGAACCCAAAATACTTCATACAAACCTTCAGTACCCCCCTACTCATTCTCTCCTGCACTCTTGTGTTCATGGTTTCCGTTTCCATAACAGAAAGATGTGCCTCAAAACTGCAACCATGGATTACTTTTTAAAAAATTTGCTTTAGAATGTAGAAGACACTCCGTTCTTGCTTATTAATAGAAATATGTATTAGTGTGTGTTTTAAACTTGTCACCATAATCTCGAAAGCTTTTACTAGAAGCAAGAAAACTAGCTCCATCCACTGATATCAAGTTTGCAAAGAATGTACAGGACATTAACCTGTATTCACTATTCTACCCAAACTATTTTTGGAGGTCTCAGAGAACTGAGAAATTACATATATGCATGCTGGGTAATTTTTATGTTTGATCTGACACTTGCTCAGATCATTTCCCTGCTTCTTGATATATAATGGCTCCTTTTGGTTGATAGCTCTTAAATAAGCATTGAGCCACATATCTATAAAAATGTAACTTAAAAGGCACACTGGTGAGTTTCAGAATACACACAATCTGGTCAGGTATTAAAAAAAAGATATGATTCCCTGTGTCCATTTATCGGAAGACTGGAGAATTGATAACCTTCTCCAGATGTGTATCATTCTTTTAAAAATTAGTTAAAATATATCGT